>NC_079228.1:40565469-40600469 GCF_029633865.1 Lampris incognitus | reverse complement strand
GGGTCTGACCCTTTAGCCGAGCGGTTAGCGATGTCGCCTTGTGGTGCAGTACACCTCGTATCGAATCCCGCACCGGGCAAGAAAAGAACCGGTTACAGCAGATTAAAGTGGATTGTCAGCAGTACCAGGCCCGGCTCACCCCAGCCCAGTCTGAGCATCAGGCTCTGGCGAGCAAGCAGAGCATGTTCCAAGAGGAAGGCTATCGTCAGTAAAAGGGAGTTGAACAGGCTTGGGAAGCCCAAACGTGCACGCTCTCCATTCAACATCTTCATGTCACAGCAGTATGAGGAGGCCGAAGGAGTCACCGTCGCGGCAAAGATGAAGTCCATGGCGGAGGAGTGGAAGCGGTTGTTCGGTCAGCAGAAAGAGGTGTACGTGCAGCTGGCGGAGGATGGCAAGATTCGTCACAAGAATTAGATGCAGTCTTGGGAGGAGCAGATGCGCGACATGGGACGAGAAGACCTCATCCAGGAGAAAAGGCTGAGTGCCCTGAGAGGGAAGGCAGCGGAACCGGTTGTTTTCTTGCCTGGTGCGGGATTCGATACGGGGTGTACTGCTTTTACTGTAGCACTGGTTTTGCTCTTAGATGCTTGTTTAGATGCACTCATGACCTCTGATGACCAGTAGTTCTCCTGATCTCCTACGTTAAATGATGCACTTATTGTAAGTCGCTTTGGACAAAAGCGCCAGCTAAATGACTGTAATGTCATGTCATGTCATGTCATGTCTGTTTGTCTAATCCAGTGGAGGTGAAAGGTGATAGACAGTTGTTGTGTGCCAGCTGGCTCTTGTCGGTTTCATTGCCCCAAGGTCCTGACTTAAGTACTCTTGTCATTCTCTTGCGAAGTCAATCTCTCGGTCGGTGTTGGGCAGTGATTCTGAGTGCGGAGATGATTGACGTGTCACATCACACCATGCTACCTAAATTTATATATACACACACACACATACACACACTGGGGGACAAAAGTCCATCTTAAGACTGTCAACTTCATTCCATCTTAAAAGTCCTCTCCATTAAAAGGCGGAAGACCGGTGAAGTATTCCGCTTCATTCCAGATGAGGATGATGTGGCTGTACATTATTTCCTCCTGTTTGCACCTTTGTACAAGATCAGTCTTACCATGAGAATCTGTACAAAGTCTTTTAATAGTAAATGCCACGTGACAGATTGGGGTATTTTTTGCAGTTTTGGACTTGTTGCTTTGTAACCTGATTGTCATTTGGTTTAAGCTGCATTGTTTATAGTCTGTCTCACCTCCCCTCACCTCCCCTTCTCTGTCTTTTGGAGCCCCCACGTTACTGTTTTTCTTTGTTTCTTTCTGTCCTTTTACTCTTCCTCTACTCTCCTCCTCCTTTACTCTTCCTCTACTCTCCTCCTCTTTTACTCTTCCTCTACTCGCCTCCTCTTTTACTCTTCCTCTACTCTCCTCCTCTTTTACTCTTCCTCTACTCTCCTCCTCTTTTACTCTTCCTCTACTCTCCTCCTCTTTTACTCTTCCTCTACTCTCCTCCTCTTTTACTCTTCCTCTACTCTCCTCCTCTTTTACTCTTCCTCTACTCTCCTCCTCTTTTACTCTTCCTCTACTCTCCTCCTCTTTTACTCGTCCTCTACTCTCCTCCTCTTTTACTCGTCCTCTACTCTCCTTCTCGTTTTCTTTTCTCTCTCATCGTCTTTCTAACATCCTAACTGGACAGTTGGCTTGCAGGTTCCTTCTCAGAGCATTCTGGGTATTTGTTTCCATAAACACCATGTTGTGCAGTTGGGTGCAATATAGAGTTGGATGATGGGGGGGGGTCAATGTTGCAACTTTTTTTTTTGTGGAATGTTTTCTGTTGCAATAGTCCATCCATCCATCCATCCATCCATCCATCCATCCATCCATTATCGAAGCCGCTTATCCTGCTGTCAGGGTCGCAGGGACGCTGGAGCCTATCCCAGCAGTCATTGGGTGGCAGGTGGGGAGACACCCTGGACAGGCCACCAGACCATCACAGCCCCCCCCCCCCCCCACACACACACACACATTTAATTTCACGCACTTGCGAAATGAAATGAAACATTGTTTCCCTCAGCAGTGCAACACAACGACAAAGAATAAAAACGAGTTGTATCATTTCACCAGATATATGCAACTTTTCATGTTCCAATCTCTATTTGCAAAGAATTTAACCATCTTGCAATGATTCAAGATTCAAGACTTACTTTATTGTCATTTCATGATGTACCCGCGTACATAAAAAAAAATGAAATGCAGTTTCTCCCAGCCCACAGCAGTGCAACAGAAAAGATATATATATATGTATATATATGTATATATATGTATATATATGTATATATATATATATATATATATATATATATATATATATCTAACATTTCCCTAAAAATTATACCACTAACAACATATAAGAACAGAAAGAACAAAACCAAAAAAAAGCACAAAGTTAACAACACAGTCCATTAAAGTGCAGTTTCAGTTCAATGACTTGGGTGATTTTAATAATATGAATATATAATGAAGTTAAAGGAAATTTGTATCATAATAATACATTTTATTTGTGGGTGCCTTTCAGAGCACTCAAGGACACCTTACAGAAGACAGTAAAAAACCAGCAGCTCTGTATCAGACAGCATAAAGTCAAAACAAAGCAGGTAGACAATAAAAAGTTAACTCAACGGATAAATATAAAATCATCATCTGCACAAAACTCAGTGCAGCGTGGATCAGACTGAATACGCCAGTTTGAAAAGGTGCGTTTTGAGATGGGATGTGAAGGTTGAAAGAGAGTCGATGTTGTGAAGGTCCTGTGGGAGAGAGTTCCATAGGCAGGGGGCAGAATGACTGAAGGCTCTAGACCCCATGGTAGTCAAGTCTCTAGACCCCATGCTAGTCAAGTCTCTAGACCCCATGCTAGTCAAGTCTCCAGACCCCATGCTAGTCAAGTCTCTAGACCCCATGCTAGTCAAGTCTCTAGACCCCATAGTAGTCAAGTCTCTAGACCCCATGGTAGTCCAGCGGGCCAATGGTGTAGTGAGTTGGAGAGCAGAACAGGATCTCAGAGGAGGAGTTCAGAAAGATATGAAGGAGCTGGGTTATTAAGGGCCTTAAAGCTGAGGAGCAGGATCTTGAAGTCAGTACGGTATTTAACAGGGAGCCAGTGGAGTTGCTGAAGAACAGGAGTGATATGATCTATGGAAGGAGTTGTGGTGATGATACGGGCAGCTGAATTCTGGACCAATTGAAGTTTATGAAGACACTTGTGGGGAAGACCAAAGAGGATAGAGTTACAGTAGTCAATACGGGATGTAACCAGGGTGTGAGTGAGTGTAGTAGTGCTGTTAGGTGTAAGTGACGGGCGAAGATGATTAATATTGCGTAGGTGGAAGTGTGCAGACCGAGTCACATTGTTGATGTGAGCTTCAAAAGATAAAGTGTTGTCCAGGATGACACCCAGACTCTTAACCTGAGGCGATGGAGGAACGACAGAATTGTCAATAGTCAGAGAAAACTATCAGGTTTAGCCAAAGTAGATTTAGTGCCTACTAGGAGGACCTCAGTTTTATCACTATCAAGTTTGAGGAAGTGGTATGAAAACCAGGACTTCATTTCTTTCTTTCTGTTTTAGATGAGAAACAAGGTGGCTGTCCATGGTGCCATTTACTAGACGTAATTGTATTATTTGTCGGCTGCACTAAAGTGTTTCTTTTTTCGAGAGTATTTATATAAACACAGACTTCAAGAGGATACGTTTCAGCCCAAGACGACTAATGGGCCCAATTTGACTTGACTTGCATCCTTTGCGATGTCACTATTGCACACGTGTGTATTGAGGTGTAGATTCTGAAAAGACGTATCATTCAGTCCTGGTGTGACAGCGAGCACGAAGACTGCTTTGTTTGTGGAAAACCCAGGTCCGAGTCCCTGTGTAGCAGCAGGTCTTGCCGGGGAACAAGACACCAAATCCCTAAGGGTTCAGTTCAGATTTGGAGGAGCTGTTCAGTTGGTGATTAAGAATCTCAGTGGGAGTAAATAAGGATGTAGAGATCACTGGGGCTGACAGGGATCAATGCCAGATCAGATCAGATCTCTCTGGCTTATCCGCTGTGATTGAAAAAAAAAGTACTAGGGGAAGATAAGTCATTATTTCTAAAATATATCATTGTTTTCTCATCTAAAACATTTGGTCATCCACTATGTGCTAGTGATAGCAACACAGTATCATTACTACTACAATGACAACCAATGATGATGATGATGGTGGTGGTGGTGGTGGCACCAGCACGGTGGTTTAGAGGTAACCATGTCCAGTTTGTGTTGGTTTCCTTTTATGGTTCAACATCACCGAGGTCGTCTGTCAGGACGCCCCATAACTGCTTCCACACGGCATTTCCAACTATCTCGCTCTTTCATGATGGGTTTTAGCCCCTGTACGTTCTCCACCCGTGTCCCTTCATAGGTTGTCCACATAGGTGATTCTTCTTCTACCACGTTGAGTTTTTCCCATCAGATGGTTGCCAGAGCACTTGGCAGCTTCATCACTGTGACGCACGCAGTGGCCTGCGAGACGCATCCTTCTCCGTTGCACTCTTCGTTCTTCGTGTAGCCGTGGATCCCACAGGGAGCTCTTCGTGTAGCCGTGGATCCCACAGGGAGCTCTTCGTGTAGCCGTGGATCCCACAGGGAGCTCTTCGTGTAGCCGTGGATCCCACAGGGAGCTCTTCGTGTAGCCGTGGATCCCACAGGGAGCTCTTCGTGTCGCCGTGGATCCCACAGGGAGCTCTTCGTGTAGCCGTGGATCCCACAGGGAGCTCTTCGTGTAGCCGTGGACCCCACAGGGAGCTCTTCGTGTAGCCGTGGATCCCACAGGGAGCTCTTCGTGTAGCCGTGGACCCCACAGGGAGCTCTTCGTGTCGCCGTGGATCCCACAGGGAGCTCTTCGTGTAGCCGTGGATCCCACAGGGAGCTCTTCGTGTAGCCGTGGATCCCACAGGGAGCTCTTCGTGTAGCCGTGGATCCCACAGGGAGCTCTTCGTGTAGCCGTGGATCCCACAGGGAGCTCTTCGTGCAGCCGTGGACCCCACAGGGAGCTCTTCGTGCAGCCGTGGATCCCACAGGGAGCTCTTCGTGCAGCCGTGGACCCCACAGGGAGCTCTTCGTGCAGCCGTGGATCCCACAGGGAGCTCTTCGTGCAGCCGTGGATCCCACAGGGAGCTCTTCGTGCAGCAGTGGATCCCACAGGGAGCTCTTCGTGCAGCCGTGGATCCCACAGGGAGCTCTTCGTGTAGCCGTGGATCCCACAGGGAGCTCTTCGTGTAGCCGTGGACCCCACAGGGAGCTCTTCGTGTAGCCGTGGATCCCACAGGGAGCTCTTCGTGTAGCCGTGGATCCCACAGGGAGCTCTTCGTGTAGCCGTGGATCCCACAGGGAGGTCTTCGTGTCGCCGTGGATCCCACAGGGAGCTCTTCGTGTAGCCGTGGATCCCACAGGGAGCTCTTCGTGTAGCCGTGGATCCCACAGGGAGCTCTTCGTGTAGCCGTGGATCCCACAGGGAGCTCTTCGTGTAGCCGTGGATCCCACAGGGAGCTCTTCGTGTAGCCGTGGATCCCACAAGGAGCTCTTCGTGCAGCTGTGGATCCCACAGGGAGCTCTTCGTGTAGCTGTACATCTGTCACATGTCTCTCCCATGATACGTCGACAGACATTCTGAGCACCCTAGTACAGCGTCCACCTAGCTGTTCCTGTAGAGACTATGGTTCAAAAACATGCGATTTAGTTGAACTGGAAACTCTAAATTGCACAAAGGTGCATGAAACGGTGTGGAAGCAGTTTTGTGTGGTCCATATGATGCAGTGGGTACCTGTCCACCATGTCTTCTTTCCTCCCCCCCAATGCATGCCGGGATAGACTACAGGAATGAAATGAAAACTGAATAAAGCTGGTAGTGAAAAGAATGAATGAATAAATATCGTCACTGTCGTCATCATAACAATGTTACCCTGATATTTGGCTGTGTGTTGTTGAACCTTGGTTTTTTTTCCTTTCTTTCCTTTCTTTTTCCCCCCAGAGACTCCGTAGTCAAGATGAGAGTCATCAGGGCCGCGGTGTTCATCTCCCTGCTCTGCGCTGGTAAGCACAAATGTAATAATCCACCTGGGAGCTGATTGGATGTACAAATAGCTGGAACGGACCTCCTGCATCCCACGGCTTGACCCAGCCACAGCGATTTAGCGCAGACGCTTCATAGCAATAAGGGGCTCAGTCATGCTGTGATCCACCCCCCTTCATGTCTGTTTACTCCTGGTTAATTCCAGAGGAGGTCTGCTTGTTTTTCACACCAGGCCTGTTTAGTTTGTTATTACAGGATATGAGGCCTTTACATTTCAGACGCTTTTGACCTACCAGGGAAACCGTGCAGTTTCTCCTGAAGAACAAAGGAGCTCTGACCTACAGATGTTTGTCCAAATCAGCAGAGATCTAAGTGAGAGACACTTTTTTCTTTCTTTTTCTTTCGCAGTTCTGTCAGCGACGCTGAAAGGTAAACTTGCACGCTTGTTTGGTCTGTGGTGCATGACTGGGAATGCTGTTTGGGAATTCTCAAGGTTGGTGTTGTCGGATTACATGCATGAGAGTGGGTGGAAGTAGAAGGCAGGGGTTTGTGATTTGAAGGTCACTGGTTCTAATCCCAAGCTGTTCAGGACAATCCAACTGAGTAAAGTGAATGAAAAAACACCCTCTCTTGAACAACCGTGGATGTGCCCTTGAGCAAGGTACTTCATCTCTGACTGCTCCACAGCCAACATTAGAAGACTATGAGGAACGTTTACCTCCTGTCTTCTTAAATCTATCCCCCAAATTCTAAAGTTGTACTGAATTCAGATTCAACTTTTCATATCAAAACGTTGAACATGGCACAACTAAACATTTAACAACAATATTTTATTTATGAATGACTAATAATGTGTTTTGTTGTGCATTTATCCATAACTGTCTCAAGAGCTGTGATGGAGCGGTCTAGCCCTTATTAATATTCATGAACTGACCTCTGAGTGGCAAGTACAAGTAAGAGTTGGTGGTAAGGGTGGGTGGGGTTTCATAGTTGATGATTTGATCTGATTGGCTGCATGTAAATAATTGTTTATGACATCATGAGTATCAGGGAAAAAAAGATCGACTATGAGAAGTGGAATGAGGGGGGATCGCTTTAAAAAAGAAATCTACAAGAACTGAATTCTACTTCTTTTATACTTATGTCTCTCTTAAAGCGGCAGTAGACAACGTTTTTGCTTTAACTTATCATTATGAAGTGAATGTTGCTTGCACAGCGTAGTGGCTAGAATAATGACGCCATCGGCATTTGGATTGGTTCCCTATAAGCCTCACTTCCCCCATCCAATTCTGTCTGCCATCGGGTATGATCTCACGGGAAAATGAAGGCTCGAATGAGGCCAACATGCTGAGCTCCCCCTCTCTATCCATCCCTTCGTTGAGTGGTCAAACATTCTAGGGTTCTAGGGTACCTTCTAGGGGGCAACCGGGTTATTGTACCCCCAAAGTTGAGACCACAACTGCCAAAAGAGCCGCATGCAGGGCACCCGGGAGTGGTTAAAATGAAAGCCGTTGCTCGCAGCTACTTCTGGTGGCTGGGGATTGATGCTCAGCTTGAGCAGCAGGCCAAAGTGTGCCGTTCGTGCCCGCACAACCGGAAGTCTCCCGCCCTCTCCCCGCTGCACTCGTGGCCGTGGCCGGGCATGCCGTGGCAGAGGGTACATGTGGATTTTGCTGGGCCGGTGGAGGGGCATATGTTGCTAGTGGTGGTTGATGCTGACTTGAAGTGGCTGGAAGTGGAACTGATGGATTCCACCACAAACTCAAAGACTGTTCAGGCTTTAAGGGGGTTGTTCAGCCGTCATGACCTGCCTGAGGTTTTGGTCAGCGACAATGGTCCGCAGTTCACCTCGAGTGATTTTGTGGATTTTCTCGAAGCGAATGGGGTGAAACACGTGTGCTCTGCACCATTTCACCCAGCCACAAACGGATTGGCGGAACGTTTTGTGCAGATACTTAAGCGGTCGTTGAAAACTTCCAGGGGGCAGACCACGATGTGACATCGACTGGATTCGTTCCTGCTCAGCTATAGAAATGCTCCCCATGCCACAACGAATGAGTCTCCGGCCATGCTCTTCCTTCGCCATCGGCTCCGCTCCTGCTATGATCTCCTCAAGCCAAGTGTGGTGGCCATGGTGGATCAGGCACAGGCAGGCTGGGAGGGTCGCAGGGCCCCATTCACCAAGGACAAAGACTTGGTGCCTGGGGACTCTGTTCTGGTGCGTGATTATAGACCGGGGGGGGGGGGTAGTGGATGCCAGGTGTGGTGGTGTCTCAGGTGGGGCCAGTGTCCTACATGGTAGATGTGGGGTCAGGGCTACACTGGAAACGCCACACAGACCAGATGAGGGCCTGCAATCCGGAAATGCTCACGCCTGGAGAGCCACCACAATCCGCCTCATGGGAGCAAACAGCTACTGTCCCCACAAAAGATCCAGTGCCAATTCCGGGAAGGCAGGACCCCCCCCCCCCCCCCGAAAAGTCACTCAGTCCCACAAATGGAGCCAGTAAACTCAGGGCCAACAGAAGTATCGGTTGAGACTGAAGCTCCCCCAGAGACTGTTCAGTCAGAGACTGTTAGGAGGTACCACCCTACACGGGAAAGAAAACCGCCAGACCACCTCAATCTGTAATGGACTTTGGGTTAAAGGGGCACTCGCCACCCAAGGTTAGTTAGTGAGTTGAGCAGTTTACCACCGCTCACCCAGGTTGTGTAACATGTGCAAGTCCTGTTTTTTTTTTTAATGCAAGTGATAGTAGGATGTTTTGAGTTATGTTATCTGTTTTAAAGTATTCCGTGTTGTTCTGCAGGAATATTCGGGTGTTATTCAGGAGATATAAATAGGCCTCCAGGTTTTTCCGGGAACTCCAAGCTAAATAAGTGGGGAGGAGATGTGATGTATTTTGTTTGTCTGCTCTGGACGCTTCCCTAGGGTGCCGTTAGAGGGCGCCAGTGTTTATGTATAAAGTGCATCACTGTTTCCGGGTTGTTTTTTGTGCACTATTTTCTCTGGAATAAAGTCGGATCACAACACAGTGAAAGTCCGCTTCGCTCCTATTATTTTATTATGTTGTTCAAGTTTAGTACAGAGAAGTCGGTGAGCCTGGCAACAGAGGAGTTCTCCTTCCTCATCCATTTTGTTTAGTTCGTAACTTCCGGCGGAAAAGGAAAACGACGCGCAAAGATTGTGGGAAATGTAGGCCTTGGGTATGCGTTTGTGCCATGGTTGGTATGACCGGACTATGAAAAGGTGAGGCCCGTCCGCACAGTGTACACGCCCGATCCTTACAGACTACGCGTGGGTGCGTTCGATTATAACTCGGAGGTCGGAAATTCCTAGTTCCCACTATGAAAAATCAAGTAAAACGGCACGTGAACTCGGGAGTTCCCTAGTCGCGAACTCGGGTCTCACCAGTTCACGACACGGAATTATATGACGTCACATCAAATGGCTGCCCACAGTGTCAATGGTAAAATAATATTAATCTTTATCAATCTTTACATGTTTTATCAATCTTTAACACATTTTATCAGTCTTTACGTCTCATGCCACGAAAGAGCACCACAGATGTGATGTTTGCTTTGAGAATGTTGATGGAGAAGTATAGAGGAGGCCAGAAGGAGTTACATTGTGTCTTTGTAGATTTAGAGAAAGCGTATGACAGGGTGCTGAGAGAGGAGGTGTGGTATTGTATGAGGAAGTCGGGAGTTGTGGGGAAGTATGTAGGAGTGGTGCAGGATATGTATGAGGGAAGTGTGACAGTGGTGAGGTGTGTGGTTGGAATGACAGGTGGGGTCAAGGTGGAGGTGGGATTACATCAAGGATCGGCTCTGAGCCCTTTCTTGTTTGCAATGGTGATGGACAGGTTGACGGACGAGATCAGGCAGGAGTCTCCGTGGACGATGATGTTTGTGGATGACCTTGTGATCTGTAGCAAGAGTAGGGTGCAGGTGGAGGAGAGCCTGGAGAGGTGGAGGTATGCACTGGAGAGAAGAGGGATGAAAGTCAGTAGGAGCAAGACGGAATACCTATGCGTGAATGAGAGGGAGGACAGTGGAATGGTCAGGATGCAAGGAGTGGAGGTGACGAAGGCATATGAGTTTAAATACTTGGGGTCAACTGTCCAAAGTAACGGGGAGTGCAGTAGAGAGGTGAAGAAGAGAGTGCAGGCAGGGTGGAGTGGGTGGAGAAGAGTGGCAGGAGTTATTTGTGACAGAAGGGTACCAGCAAGAGTTAAAGGGAAGGTTTACAGGATGGTAGTGAGACCAGCTATGTTATCTGGTTTGGAGACAGTGGCACTGACGAAAAGACAGGAGGAGGAGCTGGAGGTGGCAGAGATGAAGATGCTAAGATTTTCATTGGGAGTGATGAAGAAGGACAGGATTAGGAACGAGTATATTAGAGGGACAGCTCAGGTTGGACGGTTTGGAGACAAAGCAAGAGAGACAAGATTGAGATGGTGTGGACGTGTGGAGGAGAGATGCTGGGTATACTGGGAGAAGGATGCTGAATATGGAGCTGCCAGGGAAGAGGAGAAGAGGAAGGCCAAAGAGGAGATTTATGGATGTGGTGAGGGAAGACATGCAGGTGGCTGGTGTGACAGAGGAAGACGCAGAGGACAGGAAGAAATGGAAAAGGATGATCCGCTGTGGCGCCCCCTAACGGGAGCAGCCGAAAGTAGTAGAAATCTTTACAAGATTGTATGCTTTTAAAAACACATTTAAGTTTGATTTTCGGCATGGTATGCTTTTAGATCAATAAAGATACCATATACAACAGTTGGTTAAACATATAAAATTAAATATGAGTTGTTTTTAGCGGTTTCAAAATGTTAACCTATCGCTAATCACAAGGTCCCTAACTTGATAATGCTCGTTGGCAACGATAACGAGACAACTCCGAACCATGATGATATAAAAAAAAGTATTTGAATCCAGCCTATTGCTGAGGAACATATGACAACATTGCTAGCGAGCTGTCGTTGAAATCCAGGCTGGACTTCTTCCACATGGATGAAACCTTTCTGCTGCTTAGCATCGCGGGCGTCCATGTTTTTTCCCGCCTGGTAGCTCGAACGCAAGGACGTCGGCAATGACGTGTCCCCAACTTCCGGCCCTGAACGGACGCGGCATATGTGAGCGCCCTTACGGCACAGAGGAAGTGCGTCATACACTACGCAAGCAAAACAGGAAGAGGTACTTTTGTTTCCCCCGGCAACTATCGACAGCCGTCCCCAGCAGCGGAAATGGCGGGCGGCGGAACAATCAACGTGACGGTGGAATTTTTACCGGGCAAGAGCAAACGAACCCCGTTGACAGAGGAGGCAAAGAGGGAGAGTGGTAGAAACAGAAGTAAAACAAGAGTGAGTCTCCGGTGTTGTGTCAAACTCCGTGTCCTCGTCGAGATGTGTCTTCCCCTAGCCAGACGAAAGCGTATGTATGGAAACAGGTAAGCTAGCTATCGTTCTGATTAAGCTTAGGGTTAGGTGGAGGTTGAAGTTAGGTGGAGGTTGAAGTTAGGTTAAGCTTAGGGTTAGGTTGAGGTTGAAGTTAGGTGGAGGTTGAAGTTAGGTTAAGCTTAGGGTTAGGTTGAAGTTAGGTTACGTTTAGGATGAGGTTGAGGTTGAAGTTAGGTTAAGCTTACGGTTAGGTTGAGGTTGAAGTTAGGTTAAGTTTGCGGTTAGGTGGAGGTTGAAGTTAGGTTAAGTTTAGGATGAGGTTGAAGTTAGGTTAAGCTTACGGTTAGGTTGAGGTTGAAGTTAGGTTAAGTTTAGGATGAGGTTGAGGTTGAAGTTAGGTTAAGTTTGCGGTTAGGTTGAGGTTGAAGTTAGGTTAAGTTTAGGATGAGGTTGAGGTTGCAGTTAGGTTAAGTTTAGGATGAGGTTGAGGTTGAAGTTAGGTTAAGTTTAGGATGAGGTTGAAGTTAGGTTAAGTTTAGGATGAGGTTGAGGTTGCAGTTAGGTTAAGTTTAGGATGAGGTTGAGGTTGAAGTTAGGTTAAGTTTGCAGTTAGGTTGAGGTTGAAGTTAGGTTAAGTTTAGGATGAGGTTGAGGTTGCAGTTAGGTTAAGTTTAGGATGAGGTTGAGGTTGCAGTTAGGTTAAGTTTAGGTTGAGGTTGAAGTTAGGTTAAGTTTAGGATGAGGTTGAGGTTGAAGTTAGGTTAAGTTTGCGGTTAGGTTGAGGTTAGGTTCAAGTTAATCAAGCGTCCCAGTGTTGTATCAAAATCTGGTTTAGGGGCAGTGTTGGGCAGATTACTGAAATTAGTTACAGTTACCAGTTACTGCTGTCAAAAAGTAACGGAGTTACAGCATTATAAAAGTAATTAGTTACTATGGAAAGTAACTTTTGCATTACTTTTTTGCTTCAATAACGTACACGTTATTTTAGTGTTGCTGTGGCACAGTGTGAGACAAGACAACACTCAAATTTCATCTTATTGTAGCTATTAGCACGATAATGAAATGACACACAACACAATAGATATGTTCTGAAACTTTTGATATTTTTGCCACATTTATTGTAGCTTCAAATTAAACATTAGTGCAGCTTTCAGCAATGTAACATTAAATAACTACATCTGGACAATTGCATCTGGTAAGCCAACAAGGATTTGCAGTCCATTCTTCAGTTCCAGAGTCTTGGATATCAATGTTTCCAGTGTGGGTAGCAGTGTGCCATAAAAACAGTTGTCTTCTCCCTGAAGAATGTCCGGTGCCACAGTAAGTGGCTTCATGACAGCACAATACTCTGAGAAACTGATGTTCCCGTTCACTGATACGCTTGATCTGTAGGTTGAAGGAGACGGTGTTCAACTCGACCATAGGCATTTCAGAAATTCGAGCCAGGGCATCGTAAAACGAATTCCACCTAGTCATGCACGGTACTAGTAGCCTCTTTGCAATAACGTCATCCACGATCTCTGAGGCCACTGTGGACCGACTCACCTTGTTCCACAGCCCTAAACATTTTATGGTGGCGTTTGTGTAGCTGGCTTTTGTTTCATTTACTGTCACCAGCCACTTGTCCACATCAGTGCATGACATGTCAATCATGTCATCAACATTATCGGCACCATTGAGCAGCACATGCCCGATGTTTGTAAAAGTCACCCCATCCTCCTTATCTTCAGAGTCCTCAGGTGGCTGGTATACTTGAAAGGCAAGGCCTGTGACTGTGAGTAAGGATAAGCTGTTTGGATAATGAATGAATGAGTAATTTGGAAACAGTTCTGTATTTTGAGTATGCCTTATTCTGCGATAAATCACACAGTGTTAATGTTGTCTTATATAGGGGTGTCCGGGTGGCGTGGTGGTCTATTCTGTTGCCTACCAACACAGGGATCGCCATTTCAAATCCCCGTGTTACCTCCGGCTTCATCGGGCATCCCTACAGACACGATTGGCCGTGTCTGTGGGTGGGAAGCCGGATGTGGGTATGCGTCTTGGTCGCTGTACTAGCGCCTCCTCTGGTCAGGCTGGGCGCCTGTTCGGAGGGGAGGGAGAACTGGAGAGAATAGTGTGATCCTCCCATGCACTACCCCCCCCCCCCCGGCGAAGCTCCTCATTGTCAGGTGAAAAGAAGTGATTGGCGACTCCACATGTATTGGAGGAGACGTGGTAGTCTGCAGCCCTCCCCGGATCGGCAGCGAGCGTGGCGCAGCGACTAGGACAGCTCAGAGAGTGGGGTGATTTGCCATGTACAAACCCCAATTCCAATGAAGTTGGGACGTTGTGTAAAACGTAAATAAAAACAGAATACAATAATTTGCAAATCCTTTTCGACTTATATTCAATTGAATACGCTACAAAGACAACATGTTTAATGTTCAAACTGATAAACTTTGTTTTTTTGCAAATATTCACTCATTTTGGATTTGATGCCTGCAACACGTTCCAAAAAAGCTGGGACAGGGGCATGTTCACCACTGTGTTACATCACCTTTCCTTTTAACAACACTTGGGGAGGAAAAAGGGGAAAAAAATCCAAAAAAAAAAGTTGTCCTATCTAGCCATGGCTGTCTGTCTGTCTTTCTGTCTGTCTGTCTATCTATCTATCTATCTGTCTGTCTGCCTCTACAGTAAAAGAAAAGCACGTGACAGCATTCTTTGGAGAGGACATCCACATCGTGGTCGCGCCACAGGATCAGGGCGAGGTTCTGTTCCAGCCCCGGTCCAATCGCACCTCAGAAGTGGTTCTGCTGAGGGCGGGTAAGGTGGTGAACCCGCGGGGCCGGCTCAACCGGCTCGGGCACCTGATCCTGGAGGATGTGCAGGAGGAGGACGAGGGGACGTATGTCGTTAAGAACATCAACAACCCTGCCGACGTCAGTCGCCTCATCCTCATCGTCAGGGGTAAGGCTGCTGCTGCATTGCTAGGCGGAACAGGAAGGAAAGTTTTATCATTTGTTCTGCACAATAACCCCGTTTAATCCCAGGATGGGAAGCCACAGTGATCCCCGGGGTGAAATACAACCACTGCAGTGGTGGATCGTAAGATATAGCCAGGAGAAAAATAATAGTACAGATAGAATTTGGAATTGAAATGGGGAAAAGGAGTTCCCAGAGGCATGCTAAAGATATTAAGAAGAGTTAAACTTCCACTTGTAGATATATACACTACCGTTCAAAAGTTTGGGATCACCCAAACAATTTTGTGTTTTCCATGAAAAGTCACACTTATTCACCACCATATGTTGTGAAATGAATAGAAAATAGAGTCAAGACATTGACAAGGTTAGAAATAATGATTTGTATTTGAAATAAGATTTTTTTTACATCAAACTTTGCTTTCGTCAAAGAATCCTCCATTTGCAGCAATTACAGCATTGCAGACCTTTGGCATTCTAGCTGTTAATTTGTTGAGGTAATGTGGAGAAATTGCACCCCACGCTTCCAGAAGCAGCTCCCACAAGTTGGATTGGTTGGATGGGCACTTCTTTGAGCAGATTGAGTTTCTGGAGCATCACATTTGTGGGGTCAATTAAACGCTCAAAATGGCCAGAAAAAGAGAACTTTCATCTGAAACTCGACAGTCTATTCTTGTTCTTAGAAATGAAGGCTATTCCATGCGAGAAATTGCTAAGAAATTGAAGATTTCCTACACCGGTGTGTACTACTCCCTTCAGAGGACAGCACAAACAGGCTCTAACCAGAGTAGAAAAAGAAGTGGGAGGCCGCGTTGCACAACTGAGCAAGAAGATAAGTACATTAGAGTCTCTAGTTTGAGAAACAGACGCCTCACAGGTCCCCAACTGGCATCTTCATTAAATAGTACCTGTTAGAGCCTGTTTGTGCTGTCCTCTGAAGGGAGTAGTACACACCGGTGTAGGAAATCTTCAATTTCTTAGCAATTTCTCGCATGGAATAGCCTTCATTTCTAAGAACAAGAATAGACTGTCGAGTTTCAGATGAAAGTTCTCTTTTTCTGGCCATTTTGAGCGTTTAATTGACCCCACAAATGTGATGCTCCAGAAACTCAATCTGCTCAAAGAAGTGCCCATCCAACCAATCCAACTTGTGGGAGCTGCTTCTGGAAGCGTGGGGTGCAATTTCTCCAGATTACCTCAACAAATTAACAGCTAGAATGCCAAAGGTCTGCAATGCTGTAATTGCTGCAAATGGAGGATTCTTTGACGAAAGCAAAGTTTGATGTAAAAAAATCTTATTTCAAATACAAATCATTATTTCTAACCTTGTCAATGTCTTGACTCTATTTTCTATTCATTTCACAACATATGGTGGTGAATAAGTGTGACTTTTCATGGAAAACACGAAATTGTTTGGGTGATCCCAAACTTTTGAACGGTAGTGTATATATATACACATACACACACACACAAAGATACAGGAAAAAAGTTTTAATGTATTGCAGTACAGGCCTGTTTCGTGCATTGCGCACTCATCAGCTGCATATATATATATATATATATATATATATATATATATATATATATATACACGCACACACACACACACACACACACACACACACACACACACAACAGTATCTACTCCTAGGTTTTACTTTCCCCACTACAAGCCCCCGGTAGTGGGAAGAATCCATCCATTATCCAAACCGCTTATCCTGCTCTCAGGGTCGCGGGGGATGCTGGAGCCTATCCCAGCAGTCATTGGGTTGCAGGCGGGGAGACACCCTGGACAGGCCACCAGGCCATCACAGGGCTAGAACAGCAACAACAAGTATCTTCCCAAATGGGGTCCCTGGAAGAAAAATAATATAGTCATATAATATCTGGGTCCATGGCCTGATGTGTATGTATTTTGGAGTACATGAAATTAAAATATGTAAAGCTACAATACAGAAGATTTACATACAAACATATTCTTTTTGATACTTTATTTCACTAGCATATTTAAGACCAGAGCTATTCCACAATATGCAAATCATGATGGTTTTTGTTGTTCCTCATTTAAAAAATGGCTGTTTTAAAAAATACAGGATTTCTCATGTATTAGTAAATGACTGTTAAGGCTTGCGGAAAGACATGACAATCACAATCACCAAGAAGACATGCATGCATACTACATACATACATACATACATATATACACTACCGTTCAAAAGTTTGGGATCACCCAAACAATTTTGTGTTTTCCATGAAAAGTCACACTTATTCACCACCATATGTTGTGAAATGAATAGAAAATAGAGTCAAGACATTGACAAGGTTAGAAATAATGATTTGTATTTGAAATAAGATTTTTTTTACATCAAACTTTGCTTTCGTCAAAGAATCCTCCATTTGCAGCAATTACAGCATTGCAGACCTTTGGCATTCTAGCTGTTAATTTGTTGAGGTAATCTGGAGAAATTGCACCCCACGCTTCCAGAAGCAGCTCCCACAAGTTGGATAGGTTGGATGGGCACTTCTTTGAGCAGATTGAGTTTCTGGAGCATCACATTTGTGGGGTCAATTAAACGCTCAAAATGGCCAGAAAAAGAGAACTTTCATCTGAAACTCGACAGTCTATTCTTGTTCTTAGAAATGAAGGCTATTCCATGCGAGAAATTGCTAAGAAATTGAAGATTTCCTACACCGGTGTGTACTACTCCCTTCAGAGGACAGCACAAACAGGCTCTAACAGGTACTATTTAATGAAGATGCCAGTTGGGGACCTGTGAGGCGTCTGTTTCTCAAACTAGAGACTCTAATGTACTTATCTTCTTGCTCAGTTGTGCAACGCGGCCTCCCACTTCTTTTTCTACTCTGGTTAGAGCCTGTTTGTGCTGTCCTCTGAAGGGAGTAGTACACACCGGTGTAGGAAATCTTCAATTTCTTAGCAATTTCTCGCATGGAATAGCCTTCATTTCTAAGAACAAGAATAGACTGTCGAGTTTCAGATGAAAGTTCTCTTTTTCTGGCCATTTTGAGCGTTTAATTGACCCCACAAATGTGATGCTCCAGAAACTCAATCTGCTCAAAGGAAGGTCAGTTTTGTAGCTTCTGTACCGAGCTAAACTGTTTTCAGATGTGTGAACATGATTGCACAAGGGTTTTCTAATCATCAATTAGCCTTCTGAGCCAATGAGCAAACACATTGTACCATTAGAACACTGGAGTGATAGTTGCTTGAAATGGGCCTCTATACACCTATGTAGATATTGCACCAAAAACCAGACATTTGCAGCTAGAATAGTCATTTACCACATTAGCAATGTATAGAGTGTATTTCTTTAAAGTTAAGACTAGTTTAAAGTTATCTTCATTGAAAAGTACAGTGCTTTTCCTTCAAAAATATGGACATTTCAATGTGATCCCAAACTTTTGAACGGTAGTGTACATACAAGCCGTTGAACTTGAGCGGGGCCCTGGCTTTAGATCTGCAGCTGGTTTCGGGGCACTGCTGCTCCACATATTTATTATGGGTTAAGTTGTTAAATGCAAAGGACAAATTATGGATATGTTTAAAAACAAACTTGGCAAGTAAGGTGACTGTACTTGTACAGTAACTGATGAGAGGAAGGACAAAGCCAGACAGTACACGGGAGATAAATCACTAATTAAATTGGACATGGAGCAGTAAGTCAAGTCAACATGATTTACTAAATGGATTTCTAATCTGATGAACATTTAGGGCCAGGTAGGGCGCAGCCCCAGGACCACGGCACTGCCTGGAGCTGTGCACGAAGAGGAAACACCGAGGGCGGTCTGACAGGATGTGGAAGCGGGTCAGGCTAAGCTAACTGCTAGCCCATGCATACCAGCAGTTCCGATAACACAGAGGCCGGTCTGACGGTGGTCTCGCCTAGCGTTGACTGTGCTTTTAGTGTAATCGTGTGGAGTGCGGGGAGGTGTGTTGAGGGTGTCTGGCTGGGAGAGCTGGTGTTGGATCGGCTGAGGGAGCCTGGTCTGCTGCGTCCTGTAGGCCCAGAAGCATGACCCTAAACGGAGCTGCGCCCGAAGAGGAAACACCGATTGTGGTCTGACAGGACGTGGAAGCGGGGCAGGCTAAGCTAACTGCTCGTCCATGCAGACTGGCAGTTCTGACAGTCATCCTCGCTGGCCATCGTTCTCCTGCACAGTGATTTTTTTGTTTTTTGTTTTTGTTTGTTTAGTTCGATCATTAAACGATCACTTTCATATGCAAATATGGTGTGACCATTAACTGAAGTTTCAATGGCCATGTGTACTATTCACAGAGGATTTGGGAACGTTTGCAATTACAGCATGGTCGTTCCCTCTTCACATAGATGGCCTCTTTGACTCCCCATTCAAACCAGCGTTCCTCCCTATCAAGGAGGTGCACCTAACTCCTCATCCTTGTAAGAATGGCCACTGGCCTGTACATGGTGTAGACTGTAGAGTCCTGGTCTGTAGATGGTGTAGACTGTGGAGTCCTGGTCTGTAGATGGTGTAGACTGTGGAGTCCTGGTCTGTAGATGGTGTAGACTGTGGAGTCCTGGTCTGTAGATGGTGTAGACTGTGGAGTCCTGGTCTGTAGATGGTGTAGACTGTGGAGTCCTGGCCTGTAGATGGTGTAGACTGTGGAGTCCTGGTCTGTAGATGGTGTAGACTGTGGAGTCGTGTTCTGACGTGTTATCTCTCCTGTGTTGTACCATCCTCTTGGCCAGCGTCTGTTTAGTTTCCCCGATGTACAAGTCACGGCAATCCTCCTGGCACTTAACAGTTACACTATATTGCTCTGTTTGTGCCGGGGGACCGATCCTTGGGGTGGACCAACTTCTGGTGCAGCGTGTTTTGGGGTTTGAAAGCAACTGAGACACGGTGTTTGGAAAATGTGCATCTCAACTTTTCTGACACTCCTGCCACATACAGAATCACCACTGGTTTACAGCTGTTGTCCTCCTGTCTTCAGTAGGCTGGTGCACTGTTTGGGGTCTTCCTGGCTTTGACAAACGCCCAGTTAGGATAAGCACACTTAACCAGGGCCTGTTTAATGTGGGATTTCTCCCCTTCCCCTGCCGCTGTGTAGGTGGACTGGTCGTTGGTGTTGGTCGTTTTGCCATTGTATTGCTTATAATGGTGAGATACCTGCTGTCAGTTTAGACTGAAGAGGTCACTTAGATGATGATGAAACGTATCTGTCAGTAAATGTTGTATCCAGGAGAAGGGATTCCACCTTCTTTGGTTTTCTCACCTGGATTATTGAGCAAGCATACATATTTTATTTTTTTTAAAAAAGATCCATTCATCAATGTTTGCACAGAGGCTACCACATATTCTCCGTACAACTTCATTCGCCAAATTCGGGACAAATAAACAAACTGTTACACCCTTAATGTTTAAATTTTTCATGTTTATTATGTAATTGTTGACAAGAGTGGAAATACATTTAGTAAATCATTTTAACTTGATTGACTGCTTCATGTCTACTTTAAAGGTAGTAGTGGACTGGATGAACAGGCAGCAGTGCCCTCATGATCCACTGCTGCCATTCAACAAGGCCTCGGTTTCACCTGTCATCGTCTTGTGACCTCTGTTGTCCAGTTACGACATGGACGTAGTAAATTAATATATTACATGTGGTCAAAACAGAATCTACTCCTGTATTTTCACAATGTGTGTGTGTGTGTGGTGTTAGTGTGTGTGTGTGGGGTGTTAGTGTAGATAGCGGGACCGAAAACTAAAGCACTTATGATCCTAATTCTTTTTGGAGGTGGTAGGTATTGTCTCAGAGAGTAAGGGAAAAATCCCAGACAATTACAATTATGTATAATTATGTGTAACTGTGCAAAATAAGCATTTTTCTAAAAATGGCTAAAAACCACTTTTCTCGGCATTTCAGATGATTCTTAGCATCTTTGCTTTTTTCACCTATATAAAAAAAATTTCTGGGACTTGGAAATGTTTTGGCATTATGCAAAATATATGCATTTTTGCAAAAATGCACTTATGATCCTAATTTTTTTGGAGGTGGTAGGTATTGTTCCAGAGAGGACCAGAAAGATAGCAGAACATTAAAATATAGTTATAATAATTATGCAAAATATGCATTTTCTAAAAATGGCTAAAAACCACTTTTCTCTGCATTTCAGATGATTCTGAGCATTTGGGACGAGGCAGTTGGAGTGGGGGGGGGGTTTAGGGGCAGGGGGAAGGCGGTTAGCTGGCAGGATGAAGAGGAGGGAGATTTAGACGGGTGGAGAACCAAACCGCTACATTGTAGCGGGGTTCTTCTAGTAGAATAGAATAAAATGAAAGGAAATGAAAAGCTGATATGCAAGGGGCCAGGCTTGTGCTTTCCATTGAACCCAATCCAGTCACTATGGGCGTATGAGCGCTGTGAAGAGATTGAAAGGGAACCGACTTCAGATTTTCTGTTGTGTGGATCCATGGTGGGGCGATGTTGTAAAATACCATCTTTAAAGTCAGGTTTCAGCAATTGCATTGAAATGCAAACCGTATCCAAAGAGCCTGCCCCATAACCTTATTCCAAGTCTCCATGTCTTTTCAGATTGTGCCCTTGAGCAAGTGGTGAAGTACGGAGACAACTATCACATTCCCCTCAACAACATCCAGGGCCCCATCACGCTGTTGTTCAGGTAAAGAGCAATGTGGAAGCATCTCCTATCTTCTTTTCTGATTAAATATAATTCTGTTGTATTTCATGTGGTCTTAAAATACTTAACAGTAAACATTTTCTTCTTCTTGGAATAACATCCATCATATTTATTATTAAACTGGGGCTGCAAATTAGCAGGTACCTCCCAATTAGATATTGCAACCATATTTGATACAAACTGCAATTTTACAAATATCACAGTGTTATCAAAGAAAGGTGGATCAGTTCATCTGGAGACAACGTTTATTGAGAGAGACACATTTCATATGCAAATGACTGTGACCATTAACTAGCGTTACAGTGGCCATGTGAACTAGTCACAGAGGATTGGGGAATGGTTGCAATCACAGCATTGTAAGATGGTGACCAAAGTACTCTTAGCCCCCCCCTCCCCTCGGTTCGGGGGTGGTCGTTCCCTCTTCACATAGAGCCTCTTTGATTCCCCGTTCAAACCAGTGTTCCTCCCTATCAAAGAGGTCTAAGGGCCATGATACACCAGCCCGATGGTCGGCCATCGGGCTGTCGGTGAGCGTCTGTGACCCTAGTTTTCCCGCACCGTTGGACCCGTGTCATCAGCTTTTCGGCCGATTCAGCATGTTGACTCGGAGCCTGCCGGTGAGAGAGATCACTCTGATTGGCTGTTCAGCGTAGTGAATCGGTACAGAACGTACATGCTAGTTGGCGTCGGCTGTAGTCTTTGCGGTGTGTTCAAGTGCTACTTTTTAGCCCAGATGGCAGGCGGTGTGAGGCAACGCAACAGTCGGCCTTAGTCGCCACTAGTCAGTTTGGTGTATCTGGGCCCTAAGAGTACATCTGTCGCCATCTTACAATGCTGTAATTGCAACCATTACCCAATCCTCTGTGAACAGTACACATGACCATTGAAACTCTAGTTAATGGTCATGGTAATTTGCATATGAAGCCAATCGTTGGTTTCGGTTCTTATGCCACTGTATTGGTTATCAGGGTGGGATACCTGCAGTCAGTTTAGACTGAAGAGGTCATTTAGATGATGATGAAACATTTCTCTCAATAAGCATTGTGTCCAGATGAACTGATTCCACTTTCTGTGATTTTCTTACCCGGATTATTGAGCATGCATAAGGACATCACAATATTATGAATATTGCGAGTCGCTGTCACAATTTCTCAGGCTCCATCTCCTCTTATCTACTGTAAAATGTAAAAAAGGCAATAACCCAGAAAAGATATAACGAAATATAGGCAGGCCGCAAATAGGAGAAGAACTATGCAGGCCCAGAATGAGGCCCTAAGCATTTTAAAATCACTGTAGGATATGAAGGCAGATCAGATCCCACATCAATCATCACTTTGACCGATTGGTTTTCAGTGTTTCAACTTTGCAACTATATCAATATATATCAATATATGTCGCCTCACAGCAAGAAGGTCCTGGGTTCGAGCCCCGGGGTAGGCCAACCTTGGGGTGGTCCCGGGTGGTGCTCTGTATGGAGTTTGCATGTTCTCCCCGTGTCTGTGTGGGTTTCCTCCGGGGGCTCCGGTTTCCTCCCACAGTCCAAAGACATGTAGGTCAGGTGAATCGGACGTACTAAATTGCCCCTAGGTATGAGTGTGTCGGTCCTGTGATGGCCTGGCAGCCTGTCCAGGGTGTCTCCCCGCCTGCCGCCCAATGTCTGCTGGGATAGGCTCTAGTATCCCCGCGACCCTGAGAGCAGGATAAGCGGTTTGGATAATGGATGGATGGTATAACAAAATGCATTTCTTTGAAGCTCCATGTGTTTCAAAAGATTTAAACATGAGTACGTTTCCCTGAGTAAAACATTCAACAATTTAAACTCAAGTATTCAGTGATGTAGAGATCATGACATCAAACCTCTCCACGCCATCTGTTCATTGTGTTTCAACATTGCGATTCAGGTAAAATGCTGTGATGTTAAAAGCGTCATGGCTTACAATCACAATTTTGCATTAAATCAAATTCCCCCTGCCTCCATTGTAAACACTAACTCTTTTTTGCTACTCTCTATTATCTTCGATTAAAACACTGACATTTTCTCTCTATCCTAGGGTGAGAAGAAAAAGTAGATTCAGTGCAAAATTGTGACACTAAGCTGTGACAATTCTTCATCTCTGAATGTTTGGGTTTCAGTTGTTTAAATCTTTCTCATGTTTTAAGTTTTGTGACACATGGGGCTTAAAATAAATATATTTTCACATTTCCTTTGGATTATTGCAGTTTTCATATTTTACTGTTGATAAGAGGGGTTGTTAACTTGTAACGCCAAATTGCAATATCTGAAATCTTGATATGTGACAAATTGCATTACATATCAAATCGGTGTTGTGGATTTTCCTTAATCCTTTAATGGGCTCTTGCCCCAGCAACCCCTGGGGAGAATAATCATCGGACAAACATTGGAGCAAACAGAGAATCTTTAATGCATCTGCAGATGGAGAGACATATGACCACAGAGATGTTAGTCTGTGAGGATATGCTCTGCTTCTGGGCTGGAGGTAGTGGTTTTTTATAGCACAGTCCGTCGCGTCATACCCTATGTTTCCTGCATTAACTAAGGTGTCGTCTTACAAAGGTATGCAGGAAAACATCTGAGTTAATCAGGTTCTGTGACAAAGGTATGCAGGAAACCATCTGAGTTAATCATGTTCTTTGACTGGTGAGTGTCTGTATGTCCATTACTCTTATCTTTGCTGTCCCAGTGCCTGGGATGCGGCAAAGGGGATGCAATCATGATAAAGTGGCTATGTGACCCCATGGGGGCACGCATAAGAGTAATGGGTATGTGTGTCTGTATTGAGTGAGAAGTTTCATACACACAGAGAAGCAGAAAACTACAGAGTACATACGGAGTGCATATGGAGTACATTTTGTACTCCACATCGGCACTAAAATAGCAATGCAGTATCAAATTGGGAGGTACATGACGATTCCCAGCCCGACTCTACACTATTCTATTTAATTTTACTGCTGACTGATATGTTAAGGCCCAGCCCGGCCCATTCCAATGAGACCCAGATCCATTCAGCCACGGAAGCCCCGGCAGTGGTGCTGTATAACCGGACGGCGGTTTCAGCAGACGAATATGTGGGTCGCCTCAGTGTGACGGAGAAGCAGGTGATGCTGCGCTCGGTCTGCATGACGGATGAGGGAAGCTTCACCGTTCTGGACCATGAGGACAAAGTCCGCAGGAAGAACTGTCTCAATGTCAGAGGTGAGCAGTATCGGCAGCAAGGTTTCAGTCAAAAAGACTCAGACTCGAGTTCACCGTGCTTTGGCTGGATCCAGTTGATTACCATACACAGTCACTTGCATAGTGGAGCTTTGAACTGAATAAAGAACTAATTGACAGCCATGGGCATGTGTGTGTGTGTGTGTGTGTGTGTGTGTGTCAGTTTGACAGCTTGTGGTAGAAATGTCTTAAACAGCTCCTTTTAGTCCAGAGAGTTGAGGTTTCTTTAGTTGCCCCATACTTGATCATTGCTTTTTGTTTTTGCTTCCCCACAGAGCACCAGATGTTTGTCCTCGTGCCTTACAGCGGAACCTTGAAGATCAACCTCTACCTGCACCCGTCAAAGGTCAAAGTTGAATACAAGCCTAACCTGGATAGGCGGGACCGGATCATTCTGGAGCAGGGGGCTCTCGCGGTACCCATGGATCCGCTGCTGGAGGGCAGACTGACCTTGGAGGCTTCATTTCTCATCCTGAAGAAGGTCCACATGTCTGACATGGGCACGTTTAAAGTGACAGACCTGGCTGGGTTTCCCGTGGCTCATGTGTACCTAGAGGTCGAAGGTAAAAGGCGACATGCAAAATAATGAATCCCCCCTCAAAGCTCTTAACTCTTCACTGAGCTGCGTATAGTCATACACAGCTTCTGGAATCATGTTTTTTAGACATAAATATTGATCTAGATATACTATAACTGCTTTACAATGCTTTCTCCCAAACTGTTGTCCCAGCTGCTGCACCACTTACTCCCCGTTCCCTGTATTGATGCAGTCCAACAATTTAAGCTAATTCTACTGCCTTACTCATTGGATGCGTTTACACGCACACTAATATGCCGTTCTGACCCCGATCATGGTAATACTGCAATTATTGAAGTGATCATGCAAACGCCTTTATTTAAAGGTGCAGCTGGTAACCTTTTTTGTGTTTTATTTGGTAAAAATGCCGTAATACCCTTTCAGCTATCAGTAATATAAGTGGTCTGAGAATAAATCGGGATCTCAGTGTTATCCCCTCCCTCTGTATTCAGGAATCTGAAAATGCTACCGCTCCCGTAAGCTTTGACCAATCAGGGCCTCTGTCTGGCCTCTCCGCCCTGATAGGTTGAGGGGCTGTCCCTGCTGCTTGTCAATCATGTTGCTGTCGGAGTTTGCTGAGCATTCACGAGAGAGCCATAACAATTGCGGACAGCGAAGCTCAGGCAGCATTGGAATCGACCCCTAGTGAATTTCCAATTCCTCCGTTGCCAACAACTGCATATTCAAGCAAAAAAAGTAAAAATACCGTTCATGTGAGTTCTTTTTTACCGCCGGTAAAGCCTATTCCTCTCCCAAGGTATCCACTAGGTGGCACTATTTAACCCATAGCTGGGGGTGGTTCGTGGGCATCGGAATAGCCACACACCGGTGGGCCTGCCTACCACATGTCTAGGGGCCAGACCTCCTCCGAGTCCCTTGTAGTTCAGCCAGGGTCCAAGGTGTACCCAGTTACTGTGTGTCGCCACGAGGAGGCGCTACATAGGGTTTGCTGTTGGAGAGGCTATGTACTGGTAGGGAGAGACTTATGTGCTCGACTCTCCTGTTCACGTTGAGAGTAATTGTACAGGCAGTCCGCGGATTACAAACGAGTTCTGGGTTTTTTTGGTTTTTTTTTTTTTTTTCCCTTTTTCTCCCCAGTTGTATCCAGCTAATTACCCCACTCTTCTGAGCCATCCCGGTCTCTGCTCCACCCACTCTGCTGATCCGGGGGGGGGGGCTGCAGACTACCACATGCCTCCTCCAATACATGTGGAGTCACCAGCTGCTTCTTTTCACCTGACAGTGAGGAGTTTCACCAGGGGGACGTAGCACGTGGGAGGATCATGCTATTCCCCCCAGTTCCCCCTCCCCCCTGAACAGGCGCCCTGACCCATCAGAGGAGGCGCTAGTTCAGCGACCAGGACACATCCCCACATCCGGCTTCCCACCCGCAGACATGGCCAATTGTGTCTATAAGGACACCCGACCAAGCCGGAGGTAACACGGGGATTCGAACCGGCGATCCCCGTGTTGGTAGGCAACGGAACACACTGCTATGCTACCCGGACGCTCCCACAAATTCCGTTCTGAGTCTGTCTGTAAGTCAAATTTGTATGTAAGTCAGAACAGTTACGCACAGTTCACATCTATTAGTCAAATGTTTGTCTCAGTATATCCATCCATCCATCCATTATTCAAGCCACTTACCCGAATTCGGGTCGCGGGGATGCTGGAGCCTATCCCAGCAGTCATTGGGCAGCAGGTGGAGAGACACTCTGGACAGGCCGCCAGTCTGTCACAGGGCCGACACACACACATACACACTTTTTTTTCTCTCTTTCTGTTCCTTCTAACCACAGCTCAACATATTTTACCTAAAACCTCATAAATGTAATAATGCAGTCTACTACTACTACTACTACTTTTGGCTGCTCCCGTTAGGGGGCGCCACAGTGGATCATCCGTTTCCATCTCTTCCTGTCTTCTGCATCTTCCTCTGTCACACCAGCCACCTGCATGTCCTCCCTCACCACATCCATAAACCTCCTCTTTGGCCTTCCTCTTCTCCTCTTCCCTGGCAGCTCCATATTCAGCATCCTTCTCCCAGTATACCCAGCATCTCTCCTCCACACATGTCCACACCATCTCCATCTTGCCTCTCTTGCTTTGTCTCCAAACCGTCCAACCTGAGCTTTGTATATAGTAATACCTGCGCTGTGTAATATAATAATGCAGTGATAAATGTAACTACAGTACAGTATTTATAATTGAGAGAGGGAATGTGTGTATAGGTATAAAAAAATTTAAAGAAACACGTCTGTATGCATGCTCAATAATCCAGGTGAGAAAATCAGTGTACAACGTTGTCTCCCAATGAACTGATTCAACTTTCTTTAATTAAAGAAACATTTCTTACATTTCAAACTCCCCACCTGCCACTATCCCCTGAGCGGCTCACGACCAGCATAGGCCGGCCGTTTGACCCCAGAAACGAGAGCCCGCTCGGGATTCACCTCCCCACCTCACCGGGTAAGTGGAAAGAAAAAACGATGATAAGAGCGTTTCCTCTCTCTCTGAACAATTGATTATTTCCACTTTCATTTCGGTCGTGATCGTTTTCCTTTTCTTAGGTGCATCATGCATCATCCTCCCTTGTATCAGATTTACGCTTTGAAGCCATGATTACGAGGGTCAACACATGAATATTTTAAGTTAAAACACAACGCACACAACAACGTTTATGCAATCTGACTTAAAATGGCGACGACAGCATGGCATTGTTCTCGGGCCAACGGACTGCCTAAAATGCGCAGTGTTTTGAGCATCTCGCAAAGTACTCCCTTCGTTCATTATTACGAACCATTGTTTGTATCTCATCTCATCTCATCTCATCTCATCTTCAGCCGCTTCTCCGGGGTCGGGTCGTGGTGGCAGCAAGCTAAGTAGGGCACTCCAGACATCCCTCTCCCCAGCAACGCCCTTCAGCACCTCCTGGGGGATCCCAAGGTGTTCCTAGGCCAGATTGGACATGTAGTCCGTCCAGAGAGTTCTGGGTCTACCCCGGGGTCTCTTCCCAGTTGGCCATGCCCAGAAAACCTTCAAAGGAAGGCGCCCAGGAGGCATCCTAATCAGATGCCCAAACCACCTCAACTGGCTCCTTTCGATGCGAAGGAGCAGTGGCTCTACTCCCAGCTCCCTCCGGATGTCCAAGCGCCTCACCCTATCTCTAAGGCTGAACCCAGACACCCTACGGAGGAAACTCATTTCAGCCGCTTGTATCCGCAAGCTCACCCTTTCAGTCACCACCCAAAGCTCATGACCATAGGTGAGGGTTGGAACAAAGATTGACTGGTAAATTGAGAGCTTTGTGTTCCAGCTCAGCTCCTTCTTCATTACAACGGTCCGGTACAACGTCCACATTACTGCTGATGCTGCACCAATCCACCTGTCAATCTCCCACTACATTCTACCCTCACTCGTGAACAAGACCTGAGATAGTTAAACTCTTTAACTTGAGGCAACAACTCATCCCCAACCTTTGTAACTCAATTTTCTAAAATAATAGGCTTTACGGAGGTCGGTTCATAACCCAGAGGCAACCTGTATTACCATTACCCATATGTATGCAATAATCAAAATTTTAACTGTTAAAAACTGTTAACTCAGTAAACTGTTAACTCCTAACAATAGGTTTTCTTGTTTGTATGTAAACATACTTGGTGTTTAAGCAGCTTTGCCCAAGATGGCCTGTTTTCCTGTCATCCAGGCTGTCTCCTTGCCTTTCGCCCAATGACGGTCTCGAGTCTTCTGCCGTGCCGAAGTGGATTAATTGAATTGAGAGAGTGACTGCGTGAATTAATGGCTTGCGTGACGGTGAAAGCGACTCCTACCAAGGGATGCAACAATGTAACAAGTATTTTCTGTTCAGAGTTCTCTTGTTTTCTTCACCCCCCCCCTTTATCTCTCTTAGCATATAAGATGCTCCCCCTGTACGTGGTGATCCTTTCTCTGCTCGGCTTCATAGCCCTTCTGCTCCTGTTGTGCCTGCTGTCTTGCCTGCTCAAGGTGCACCGCAGGAAAGAGAAGAACAAGAAGCTCATGGTCATCGCTCAGCAGGCCGGCAAGGGTGACGGCGAGGCTTTCAGACAGGTAGGGGTGATGGTGTGTTCGATGACCAATGTTTATTGTTGAAATGAAATTTGGTAGCTAAACTGACCTACAGTCAGTGATCATCTTACAGCAAACAGCCACCACTAATAATATCAATAGTAATAATAATAATTGTTATTATTATTGTTGTTGGCGGCAAGGTGGCGCAGTGGTTAGCACGGTCACCTCACAGCAAAAATGGTCCTGGGATCGAGCCCCAGGGTAGTCCAACCTTGGGGGTGGTCCCGGGTCGTCCTCTATATGGAGTTTGCATGTTCTCCCTGTGTCTGCGTGGGTTTCCTCCAGGTGCTCCGGTTTCCTCCCACGGTTCAAAGACATGTAGGTCAGGTGACTCGGCCGTACTAAATTGTCCCTAGGTGTGTGTGTGTGTGTGTGTGTGTGTGTGTGTGTGTGTGTGTGTGTGTGTGTGTGTGTGTGTGTGTGAGAGAGAGAAAGAGAGAGAGAGAGAGAGAGAGAGAGAGAGAGAGAGAGAGAGAGAGAGAGAGAGAGAGAGAGAGAGAGAGAGCCCTGTGATGGACTGGTGGCCTGTCCAGGTTGTCTCCCTGCCTGCCGCCCAGTGACTGCTGGGATAGGTTCCAGCATCCTGCGACCCAAATTTGGATAAGCAGCTTGGATAATGGATGGATGGAAAATCCAGTACATCCTTAAATAACCTGAAAGTAACTACAAAGTACAACCTGAAAGTAACTACAAAGTATAACCTGAAAATAACAACAAAGTATAAACGGAAAATAGCTACAAAGTATAACCTGAAAGTAACTTCAAAGTATAACCTGAAAATAACTACAAAGTATTTATGTGTAGACCTGTTTCATTCCTTTGGGCCTAAATGTATTCTCTATAAGCTCCAGTATCATTACCAGTCTATTCCTTCTCCCTCTTTAAAGATGTGGTTGACCAGCAGGACTGTTTTGTGCATTTGCAGACGACAGGTCTGCGTTGCTCTTAAATTTCGATGGTGCCTATGAACAAATACAAAATAAGATAAAATTGATCATTGCCACAGGATCCGTTAAATAGTTAAGTGACGCTTTTTACAAGCAGATCTTATTGCGTGAGGGCCGTTAACTGTTCAGGTTTTCTAATAATATCAGCTGTCCCGATTGAATCGTTGTTAAAAACTTGACTTGTGTTACTTCTGTCATGCATGAAGACCCATTTGTTGAGCGCTGCTACATGCAAAACCTACTTTTGAACCAAATATCTGATGGGTTCATGTAATTGTCAACTCATCCATCCATCCATTTTCCAAACCGCTTATCCTGCTCTCAGGGTCGCGGGGATGCTGGAGCCTATCCCAGCAGTCATTGGGCGGCAGGCAGGGAGACACCCTGGACAGGCCGCCAGTCCATCTCAGGGCCGACACACACACACATTCACACCTAGGGACAATTTAGTACGGCCGATTCACCTGACCTACATGTCTTTGGACTGTGGGAGGAAACCCACGCAGACACAAGGAGAACATGCAAACTCCACACAGAGGACAACCTGGGACAGCCCCCAAGGTTGGACTACCCCGGGGCTCGAACCCAGGACCTTCTTGCTGTGAGGCGACTGTACTAACCACTGTGCCACCATGCTGCCTACTCACCATCGTCAACTCACCATATTACAAATATGCTAATTTGATTTTATGAAAGTGTTGTACAACGGAGTACATGTTTCTGTTAGAGGTCAATTGGATTATGTTAATAATGTTTGTCTCTCCGTCTGTCTGTCCTTTTCTCTTTCTTCTTGTCTGTGGGTATTTGTGACCTGTCAGTGTCCAGGGGCCTCGTGTATCAATCGTTACTGTGGACAAATTTGTTCTTACACACCCGTGGGATTTTTTAGCCCTGAAGTTTGTCTCAGAGACCAGTGTAGAACCTGGTAACCCCTGAAATTAGACACCGATTGGCTAACACTGATGTCTTTGCAGGCCTGGGTGATTGCTTGTTGCAAGAGGTAGACAATAGATGTTAGGAGGGAGGAATTACAAATAACCATCATGCTTTGGTGCTGTCTGTCAGACAATCTTAAGGGGTAAAAAATTCTATGGGTGTGTATGCACAAATTTGCACATAGTAATGACTGATACATGAGGCCCCAGAAGTCTTTTCTGCTCATCATCAAGGCCTTGACGAACATGAGTTGAAACAAAAGACGAACAAGCCATTAGACGACTTGGACCAGATTCTTGCTTGAAGTGCTTTTCACAATTAGCCTTTAATCGCCACGTTTTAGTCAATACAATATAATTAAAAACATTCAGTCTGTTAATGGGATGGTATCTCTCACCTTTACAATTGATGGGCAAATTCCTTGGACACAATTTGAGTCTATTCCAAAACCGATTTTATTTGAAATACATCCAGTATTTATAGCATTTGGTTTAGTGTTAAGTCATGGTACTTTGCATCAGTATCTTCACATCTAGTTTTATTTGAATTTATCTTTTGCTTTAAGTTGTCTTTGACATATCCTGCAAAATGCTGTTAGCCGTTTCTTTTATTTTTTTGCTTGTAGTCTGTGCTATATTCAAACAGATCAGATCAAATAAATTAAATTAGAAGCCGTTAGAAGTCGAGATATTTTCAGTCTTGGATGACAGTTTTTCCAGTCTCAAGCTGCCAGAAGACACATGTTGCCTAAGTCTACAGATGTACATTGCAGTTGGTGGCAGAAGCCAAAGCTAGCTAGCTAGCTAACGCCTGTGCGTTGCATTGTTTCTCCTTTTTACCTTAAGGACCCTGAAAAGAAGCCTTTCCTTGGTGAGAGAATTGTATTCTGACCTCTTCTTTGTCCTCCCTCTCTGTTTTGTAATGTTGTTTAAAGAAATACAATGACTTTGTTGGAAATCAGCTCCTTGTTCAACTTGCCGTTTTGTAACCATGATGAGTCGTGGCCATTTCACCACTTTGTGTTTAGTATTTAGTGTGCTGTGGTATAATGTAGACAACACAGATCATAAAAAACACACATGTTGCCGGAGTGTTGGCCTTTTGTGAAATGCTAATGATGCTTATTTCAGGCTTTGTAGCCTTTCTGATTTGCTACTGGGGAACTTGATTCTGTCAACCGGCAGTTGATGCAGAAGATAGGAACTATGCAATTTTGATGAAAATGCATACAGTTAAAAATACAGTTATTTGGGGCGTCCCGGTGGCGTAGTGGTCTATTCCATTGCCCACCAACATGGGGATCGCCGGTTCGAATCCCCGTGTTACCCCCGGCTTGGTCGGGCGTCCCCTACAGACACATTTGGCCATGTTTGTGGGTGGGAAGCCGGATATGGGTATGTGTCCTGGTCGCTGCACTAGCGCCTCCTTTGGTTGGTCGGGGCGCCTGTTTGGGGCTGGGGGGAATAGTGTGATCCTCCCACGAGCTACGTCCCCCTGGTGAAACTCCTCACTGTCAGGTGAAAAGAAGCGGCTGGTGACTCAACATGTATCGGAGGAGACATGTGGTAGTCTGCAGCCCTCCCCGGATCGGCAGAGGGGGTGGAGCAGAGACCGGGACGGCTCGGAAGAGTGGGGAAAAAAGGGGGGAAATTAAAAAAACAAAAAACTGTTATTTTATTGTACCTTTAGCTTTCTATCTTTTCCTGTAGTTGAAATAACCGACATTCCCTCGGGGGTCAGTGTAAGTCATCCTAGCTTAGCCGATCTCCTCTTGACATGTGCTCACCATAGCATGCAAACTAAATACTGAGGACATAGAGGTGACTAAAGTGCAAATAGAACTTTTTTTTTTTAACCAACTCAAAGTTGATCAAAGACCTTATTTGTCAGAGTCAGTGTATTGTTAGATTTATCACAGGACTTGGGGTAAACTGTCTCAGGTCCTCTCAAATACCCCGCAGTGTTCCTTCAACTGAGCTTGTCTGTGCTGGGCTGTCACTTTGTGGGTACAGTACCGAGACACAGTATAAATGAGTGAAGCGGTTTTAACCTCAGAATATTATGGATTTATTCTTTTCATGAGGTCGACACCCCTGTTAGCTAACTAACCACAACCACTACACTTAAAACTGAAGAACTCTTTTCAAGTCTTGTGAAATGAGGGAAAAAGAGATACGGTCTTTGTTTTGATATGGGGCAATAGAGTTTTTGACAAAGGTAAAACTGAATTTGTTTGTTTTTTTACAGATACCAGATTGTATAAAATATGGATGTGTGGCGTCACCGTGGTGGTTGCCGCTTTATGGGAACCATTGTGAAGTGAGGTACAATCATTAAGGGTGCCGTTCTTTCACCTTGCGTCGGACACCAGTGGTCATGCTGGTGAGTGCAGAGCTTGTTTGACCTCTGCCGAGCAAACGAACATTGTCGAACCCGAGTCTTAAGCTGTTGTAGTGTCTGATGGACTCTTGCTCCGCCATGTCTGCAAATTATCAACAATTTTGTTTATCCTTCAGATTTGCTGTCATCTGCCATGTTCGTCTGTGTTTAGCTACTATGATGGAGACGTTCATCCTGCCAGCGTGGACGCCTGTCCACCAGCATGGACTGAACGAGCAGCTAGAAAAACGTTCATGTTGGTGAATTTTGTGGTTTGGCTGTTATCTTGAATACACTAGAAACAGGAAGTATCAAGGACTATTGTTTGCACGCAAATCTTCAGATTTGTGGCTTTAAAACTTAATGAATTTGGGGGATCCAGGTAGCGTGGCGGTCTATTCCATTGCCTACCAGCACAGGGATCGCCGGATCGAATCTCCGTGTTACCTCCAGGTTGTTCGGGCATCCCTGCAGACACAATTGGTCGTGTCTGCGGATGGGAAGCCGGATGTGGGTATGTGTCCTGGTCACTGCACTAGCGCCTCCTCTGGTCAGTCGGGGCGCCTGTTCAGGGGAGAGGGGGAACTGGGGGGAATAGCGTGATCCTCCCACGCGCTACGTCCTCCTGGTGAAACTCCTCACTGTCAGGTGAAAAGGAGCGGCTGGTGACTCCACATGTATGGGAGGAGACATGTGGTAGTCTGCAGCCCTCCCAGGATCGGCAGAGGGGGTGGAGCAGAGACCGGGAGGGCTCAGAAGAGTGGGGTAATTGGCCAAGTAGAATTGGGGAGAAAAGGGAGGGAAAAAAATCACCAAAAAAAAAAAAACAGAACTTGAAATTATTTTAGCTGAAACTTTTGTAGGTTTCCTGAAACTTCTCTTCTGGAGTGTTGATGGCGTACAGAACATTTTGGGCGACGTGGCGGTAAAGATAGTAAAGACAGACAAGAGGAGGGTCATAGAAATGTATGAAAGGAATAAGTACGCGTCCAGTGCACACCGCTACATGTACCATGGATGTGAATAAGCTAGCTGGCAGTATTTATATGAAGCACATTTTAAATATGAAGCGTTACAAAGTGAGTGTGGAGGCTCATAAGCGTCTACACGGCCCAGAAGGTACTTGTACTGTTGAATTAATGTAGTACTTCTCAGTTCTTTTGTCCCAGACAAGCTCAGTCCACCAGAGTATTTGATGGGATCTTGACTTATTATGGTTTTGACCCAGGTCGGCACCTGTACACTGCAAGAAACATCCATCCTAACAAGTCATTCATTTTTATTTTTTTCATTCCGTCTTAAAATCTACTTTTCTTCAAACAAGTGAAAAAGAAAAAGGGAAAAGACCAACAGGGAGGCTCTCACCTGTTTCTCCTCCCACTTACCTGGAAAGTTCCCTTCAACATGTGACAGTATCTTGAAGTGGACCGCCTCACTCCATTCTTATCAAGATGGTGTCACTTGGGGGCGTCTGGCTGACGTGGCAGTCTATTGCGTCGCCTGTGAACACGGGATTGCCGGTTCGAATCCCTGTGTTACCTCCGGCTTGGTCGGGCATCTCTACAGACACAATTGGCCGTGTCTGCGGGTGGGAAGCCAGATGTGGGTATGTGTCCTGGTTGCTGCACTAGCGCCTGCTCTGGTTGGTCGGGGCGCCTGTTCGGGG
>NC_079228.1:40537969-40560469 GCF_029633865.1 Lampris incognitus | reverse complement strand
TGTGCTGTACATTGATGTAAAACTCAGATTATGTACTTTTTAGTTGCAGAAAATTTACGTTTTTGTGGTCGTTATGGTTAAGGGGAATAAGCATAAGCTTGTCAAATGCCATGGCGGGCCGAAACAAAGGCAGTGGGGGCCGAACGTGGCCCACGGGGCCCAAACTGGACTGGACTGGATGGTCTAAAACATCCTCCAGTGATGTTATAGCTTTCATACATCAGCTACCAATACACACCAATACACATATGACGACTCCAAAACATCCCTCAAGCCAGTGTTGTTATGACTGTTTCTTAAACCCAACAGCAAAAAAAGGAGTCCGTGTGTGTAGGAGGTTTTAGCAAAATTGCATTAATGATAAGATTAAAAACTATATCTGGTCATATGTATGTGACACGGCGTTTGGATGCAGTGGCCATAGTGTAAGGTGAGTGGTTGTTGGGTGCAAGAGTAAAATTGGGAGATTGGTGAGAACAAAATAACGAGCAAGATTTTGGATGAAGGGAAGATGGAGAGAAAAAATAGAGAGAGTAAAGCATTCACCGGGCGTACTACTGCCCCCTTTATGTGACCGACATTTCTGCCTGGCCATGTTGTTGGCTGTCTCAAACACTGTAGGAGAGAGAAATCGGATGTCTCAGGGTTTCTAATGGAGCAGCTCTGTCAGAGGAAACACTAGTCTGTCTCACTGTGTGTGGTTTTGAGCAGCATCGTCTTTAACGTGCAGATATAGGATGAGAGAAGAAAACACCTGTGTCGATTATGTTCTCTTTCCTGCTTTCATTCATTTATTCTTTTTCCTGCATTTCATTCTTCAACTCCTCTAAGGTGAGTCATAATGAAGGAGAAGCCAGGAATAGCAGTTAAGGGAAAACTGACTTGCAGACAAGTAAGCTAGTAGGTAGAGCGGCCACTAGAGGGCGACAAAGGAAAAAAGGCAAGACAGAAAAGAACATGACTGAAAGGACAGTCTGCCTGGGGGCTGTCAGAGGGCGCTCACCTAATATTAAAGGGGTAGTAAAAATGTTATTCACTTTTTTTTCTTTTTTTTTTGTGAGCTGAAAACATCGGTATGTGTTTAGGTTGACAGAACATATTGCCCTCATGATGAATTCAACAAATAACGAGACGGCCGCTTTGAGGGAGGAAATCTGCTTTTCGTACGTAGTGTCCGGGGGGGAAATGCACTTTACCATCAACCCTCACTGAACCCATCCATTATCCAAGCCACTTATGTCGTGGGGATTCTGGAGCCTATCCCATCAGTCATTGGGCGGCAGGCGGGGAAACGCCCTGGACAGGCCGTCACACTGGGCCGGCACACACACACACACACACACCTAGGGGCAATATAGTACGGCTGAGTCGCCTGACCTACATGTCTTTGGACTGTGGGAGGAAACCGGAGCCCCCGGAGGAAACCCACACAGACACGGGGAGAACATGCAAACTCTACACAGAGGACGACCTCCGAGGTTGGACTACCCCGGGGCTCGAACCCAGAACCTTCTTGCTGTGAGGCGACTGCGCTAACCACTGCACCAGCGTGCTGCCCCCTTCACTTAACCACCAACATCATATTGAAATCCAGAAATCTCAGCGCCAAAGCTACCGATTTGCATTCGGTGTAGATCAACAACTCTTTCAACCCCCCCCCCCCATACATGATGGTCATCTTTTGCCAGGATAAAGTCAAAACTTTACTGATCGTTCCTTTAAAAGTATGGATAGTTTGTGGTGAACAGAGTGAGGGAGAATGAAAGCAAGACATTTCCTGCTGGGGGAGTTGACTGAAGCTCCAACCGACTGTGTGATCATTTATTTAGTACAGGTCATTTAAAGACCCTTTTCTGAATGATAGAGAAGCTGCCCTAACAACACAAAAGCTGCCACAAAGTAGAAATCACTGGGATAACACGGGGGTCAGTGACATCCTCAAGGCTTTTGAATTGCCTTTAGACGATTAGATGATTTAGATGAGGACATTCGGAGGGAGCTCGGAGTAGAGCCGCTGCTCCTTCATGTCGAAAGGAGCCAGTTGAGGTGATTTGGGCACCTGATTAGGATGCCACCTGGGCGCCTTCAATTTGGAGATTTTCCAGGCATGGCCAACTGGGAGGAGACACCGGGGTAGACCCAGAACTCGCTGGAGGGACTACATGTCCAGTCTGGCCTGGGATCGCCCTGGGATCCTCCAGGAGGAGCTGGAGGGCGTTGCTGGGGAGAGGGATGTCTGGAGGGCCCTACTTATCTTGCTGCTACTGCGACCCGACCCCGGAGAAGCGGCTGAAGATGAATGAATTTAGATGATTCCCTCTTTCGTCCTTCTTTGAAAGACCGATTCTTAAATTGAGGATGGGTTTCTTCTCAGAAAAGGATCACACGAACTTTTAACGTGTCCCGCTGACATATGTGGATTTAACGAAGCCCTCAAACTGACGGAGTGATACTGTCGTCTTCATCTCAGGTAGAGAAGCAGGACTGAGCCTCTCACACAAACTGTTGATTCACATTGAAATCCAGATCCAGCGCTTCCTTTTATGTGAACTCCTCTTCTCATTTCATTTCAATTCATTCGTCAACGTAGAAGAAGAAGAAGAAGTGTGTTGAAGCTGTAAATCTATATATACAGTCCAGGAAACGTACTTGGTGAATTATTCATCTTCCTGTTTTACTGACCTCAAATTTTTAACCCACCCCACCCCATTATGCACACACACACACTGCTTTAGTGGTACTCTCCCCTCTACACCTCCTCCACCCTCGTCTCTATCCTGTCCTTTGCTTTCTCATATTGTGTTCCTCCTCTTTCCTCCTTTCCTCTTCTCTTTTCACGTATCTCCTTTCATTCTCTTTTCTTCTATTCTCTTGTCTTTTCTTCTTTTTTCCCTTCTCTTTTGTTTCTTTTCTTTCCTTTCTTTTCTCTTCTGCTCTTCTGTCACCACGTCGTGTCTCGTCTTGTACTGTCCTTTTTGCTCTTCTCATCAACCCCCTCCTTTCATCTCCTCTTCCTCTTCATATCCTCTCCTCATCCTCCTATACAGTCTTCTTCTCTCTCATAATCTCCTTTTTTGCACTCTTCTTCTTTTCTCTCCGTTTAGGGTCTTGAGGTCTCCAAACCGGGGCGTTACGAGGCCCTTCCTTCCTACCAGACTTTCATGGAGATGAGCGATTCTGGCGTGGAGTTCACCTCCTCCGCCCTGCCGCTGGACAGCGTCACCGACATCCCGATAACCTTTGGCTCCCATGAGAACCCCCTCAACCTCGCCTCCCCTGCTGCCACCACCACTGGGGAGGGTCTCTTTGACAGCCAGGAGGCCACCGTTGTTGTTGACGGCGACCTCAGCGTGAGCCGGACCCCTATCTCTGCCCTGAGCGCCAGCCCCGCCTCCAACCCTCGTTCGGTCACCGCAGTGACACCCGACAGCAGTCTGCGGGATGCTGCTTCTCCAGGTACGGCCTCTAGGGGCACCATCGGGTCTGATTTGGCCGAAATGCCAGAAGGAGGCACTGACAATGGCGGCGAGGCTGCGGTGGAGAAGGAAGGCGGAGCGGAGGAGCGGCTCTGAGCATATCTGAGAATACATAACCCCCCACCACCATCACCTTTGCTGCCAACCCACCGCTCCCTCCCCCACCGCCCTCCTCCATACTGTTTACATAGAAGTAGGACAACAATCACCACGGCTACCACCAGGCTCTCCACTGACCTCATCCTACCCGGTCACCCCCAAGTCCAAGGTCATCACGAGGTTAGACAGACAGAATAACATGTCATGCTCAAGCCCAAATGTCGGTGTAGCCCAAGTGCTGAAGAGAATTTGCACAAATGAACATTTGAGAAGAATAAGAATAAAAAAAAAAAACAAGAAGTAACTTCAAACGCTGTCAAAAGAACAAAGTAGTGTGTGAATGGGAGGTGCATGCATTTGGATTAAACATTACCGTAGATCTCACTGTTGTCATCTCCCCCCCCCCCATTGCTCGGGGGGGGGGGCAATGTTAGAATAGACTGACTGCACAGTGCATGTGAGCTTAAACAGGCCAAAGAACCACAGACTCAAAAAGGACGCGGCGAAGCAACCATGATGTGAAATGGGTTGAACGCTTTTTCAGAAAACACACCTCCATAAAAGCGATTTAGCTCCTGCTGAAATGTTCTCCACAAAACAAAACAAAAAAAAAAATGCAAAAAAGACACTGACGTTTCAAACGTTAGTGTCCCAATTGTGGACGTTGGACAATTCTTTGGGACCGACGCTACTAACAACCACAACATGAAGAAGAACGTCCAGGCTTCGAGGAGAATCTCGGAATTAAACCTCTGACAGCTATTTTCCCCTGACAAGCCCTGCATCTCACACACACGGGTCTGCTGTGAACAGTACAAGCACATCAAGAAGACACGAAGGCTTCCCGGCCCTCTTGTCTCAGCGCTCACCGTTATCTGTGACTGCCTGTCTTCAAACGGAGACGAGGCCACTAGATGGAATATTGCCACGCTGTGCAAGAGGCGCTGGCAGTGGCTGTCACACCTGCTGTGTCTCACTTGTCAAACGTCTGCCACTTTTGATGGCGCCATCTGAAGCAAGCCCACTGGAAATGCCCAGCTTCCTCTCACTCAGTCCGCCCACGCTCACCAGGAGCGCCAGAGAGAAACGGCTCCATCAACCAACAGGGAAAACTCTCAGTCCAAACCATCCCCCTTTTCTCTTCCCTTTTCTTCTTGACTGTTGCTGCTGTGTTTTTCCCCTTCCTCGGTGAGAAAACCTCGCCGCTGGAGGTTTTCTTCTCAAGCACCGTCGGAGCCGAACCCAGCGGGAATAATGCTGCGCAATAGTCCCGCAACTTTTGGAAACCATTATGAGGAAAATGGAATTGGGTTGCTGCACTCCCTTCTTCTTCTTTTTTTTTTTTCTTTCTTGTTTTTGCAGAGAGACCCCGACTCACTACTGCAGAGAATGATGATTAAAAAAAAAATTGTAAAAAGAAAAAACCATGACAGAGATGAAATAGGGTGCGAGTCGGATAACGAACAAATGACTTGCATGATTTACAGCCTTCTGTTTTCATCTAAACCCTCATCCGTCTGGCCAAGCACCGTCGATTGTTGTTTGCCAAAGTGAACCGAGTTGGAAGGTGCCGCCGAATCAATCAGCGGTAACGATCCGGGCTGCAGCGCCTGGCAGAATGAGACTGAGGAGCAGTCATTATATTTTATTGGGGGGGGTGAGAGGGTCAGCACATACAAAGCAGCAAACAGTATTGTGATGGAGTGCTCTCGAGACTCGATGCTATTCAGACTATAGGACACGAGAAAGCTTTGTTGGTTAAGCAAACGTCGTTATGAACGCCTCAGTTGGTTGCAAAGGTGAACGCTCCATATGTTTGCAGTAGGTTTTCTCCACATCATACACCCACTCAGGCCTCGCCATATGAATCCAAGTGGCATTGAATAAAGCAGCGTTATTGCGGTTACTGGTCATGATATGACTACCCATACATTTGGCCTCAGTCAAAGCAACATCCGTTAAAGGAGTGGAGGCTAAATGTTGTCTGATCAGGTTAGCCTCCCAGTTCACTCAAGGGCATCCTCTTCCTCAATTAAACCATGTGCTCTGATTGGCTGCAGATTTTTTTACACCACAAAGAGGTCAAAGGTCAGGACAATTGTTCATCGTTCAAAGGGGACCTAGATTTGTGGGGCTTGACATGGATGAAGTGTGGCTTCTACATGGGATTCTTCGACGGGGACAACTCTCAACTGAAGTTTACTGAGTTTTATTTAAGCTGGGGTCATTTGTTCAAGGGAGCAGCAGCGTATGTGGTTACCGTCAGGGTGACGGGGACATTTAGCGATAGGCGATAGATCATCTCGGCCATAGCAGCCGTGAAGGAGACATTCGTTGTGAATGAGAGGAAATGTAAGAGAGAAGAAAAAGAAGCAGGAATGTGGTACAAACCCAAATCAAATTTATAAAGGTACCAGCACTTTCTATTGGCTTCGTTCTGACTTGTCCGATGAGGTTTCCCCACAAGGAACCAAACCCCTAAATTTGGTAGCTTTGTTGGTGCCGAGCACGAGCTACACGGCAGATGGGAACCCTAACCCTGGCACTCTAGTAATTGACATAGACGGGTCAGTCTTAATGACCGTAATCATCCTGACTGGAGCAAGGTCATATCGCCCCAAGGATCCCATTTAGAGACCACTGTTGTTGTTGCTGCTTTTGACAGCTGTTAGCAATAAGGCTACCTCATGCTGTAAACTGAACTGATGTCAATCTGGGAGGCCTGCTGTAGCTGTGGGCTCCAGCGATGAGGGATACTACAGACAGACAGACAGACAGGGAGGTTGGGTGTCTGTAAAAACCAAAAGCACAAGACTTTAATGCGATCCTTTTGAACCGACAAAAGGCTTGCGTTGTAATCAAGAGGAAGAACAACAAGTAAAGTAGCAGCTATTGTAAATACAGTATCATCTGCAAAAAAGTCTTTCGAGGTGAGTTAGTTCCCTTTCTTATTCAGGAAAATGTCGTTTGAATTGAGTCATGGTTTACTTTTAAATCAAACATACAACATTTCAAACAAACGTTATGTAATTAAGTGTTTTGTAGACTAGTGGCTTTGTTCGCACGGGGACTTCCTGACCTCCGTCAGAGGTCAGAGCCTTTCAGAGTGATGGCGAGGAGTCAAGTCTTGCTCCGTGTAAATGTCTCTTACCAGGCTCAACAAGGGGCGCAGACCATCTGTAGGTAAAAGAAGGAGCATGGGAAAGGACATTTCCGTTAAATCAAAAGAAATATTAATAGCATGGCACTGAGACATCACCAACACTCGCAGGGTAGAAAAGGAATCAAACAACGAGCACGATAACAACCCCCAATTATACAAGCACTCATATTTGAGTCTTTTCCCTATTACTGTATATAACTATATATAACCACACATATATATATATATATAAAACTATATATATATAAACTGCATGTGTATAGCATAAAAATGCAAATGTTTCTTAGCACAAGGCTGATGCGCGGTTCCATACGGGCAAAATGCTGCGTTGATCCTTTAACCACATTATTCACATTAAGCTGAAAGCTGAGAACATACTTTACTGAGGAGACACTTGTTTTGTGTTAACTGCAGACATGTGGGTCAGCATGATATGATGTGGACTCTGCTGGACTTCCTGCACTAATGCTGTAAACCGCAACGTGGTGTTTGACACCAAGTAAGACAACAAATCCAGATCGTCTCATTTACTTGGACCACTTGGCGATTAAGAATATCTCTTTCAGGGGTACAATGGTCGAGACCGATGTCTTGATGGAGGTCACAGACATACTTCCCTACACACAATCTGATTCAGGCCACATAAAAGACTCAAACCAAGTCACTTTTTCCTGTTTAAATTCTCAAGTAGGTGGTAATCCAACAAAACACAAAGCCATAGGATCCCTTTGTAGTGAACCCGTATAAACCTACCAGGAGATACACGATGCAGGTTCACACGGGATTTGGAAATAATTCCTTGGGTCTCATTTATCCATCCATTAGCCAAACTGCTGTATCCTGCTGTCAGGGATGCTGGAGCCTATCCCAGCAGTCATTGGGCAGCAGGTGGGGAGACACCCTGGACAGGCTGCCAGGCCATCACAGAGCCCACACACACACACACACACACACACACACACACATACACACACCTAGGGACAAGTTAGTACGGTGAGTCACCTGACCTACATGTTTTGGACTGTGGGAGGAAACCGGACCCCCGGAGGAAACCCACACAGACACGGGGAGAACATGCAAACTCCACACAGAGGACCACCGGGGACCACCCCCAAGGTTGGACTACCCCGGGGCTCGAACCCAGGACCTTCTTGCTGTGAGGCGACCGCGCTAACCACTGCACCACTGTGCCGCCCTTTGCCACCGTGCTGTCTCATTTAACTGTTTCATAATAACGGATAAGCGGCGCAGTGGTTAGCACGGTTGCCTCACAGCAAGTAGGTCCTGGGTTCAAATCCCGGGGTAGTCCAACCTTGGGGGTGGTCCTGGTTCTTCCTCTGTGTGGAGTTTGCATGTTCAAAGACATGTAGGTCAGGTGGATCGGCCGTACCAAATTGTCCCTAGGTGTGAATGTGTGTGTGTGTGTGTGTGTGTGTGTGTGGGCCCTGTGATGGCCTGGTGGCCTGTCCAGGGTGTCTCCCGGCCTTCCACCCAATGACCGCTGGGATAGGCTCCAGCATCCCTGAGAGCAGGATAAGCGGCTGGGATAGCGGATGGAAGGATGGATGGTAAGAGATGGTGTGATGTATTACGTCTGGACAGTCAGATATAGCCATACAGTTGTTTTACGTATTAATCTTCAGGACTTTCTTATACAGACATGATGGCACAGGTGTAAACAAATACAATAAAATGTCAGTCCCACACCTAATGGGTCTAGTGGATGGTTCAAGCAGTCTTTTCAATCCTGTCCGAAATTAAGATCATGTTGAAAAACAGCACATGACTTGGCTCACATTAGGACGGGTGAGCTCACATTAGGACGGGTGAGCTCACATTAAGACGGGTGAGCTCACATTAGGACGGGTGAGCTCACATTAAGACGGGTGAGCTCACATTAGGACGGGTTAGCTCACATTAAGACGGGTGAGCTCACATTAGGACGGGTGAGCTCACATTAGGACGGGTGAGCTCACATTAGGACGGGTGAGCTCACATTAGGACGGGTGATCTCACATTAGGACGGGTGAGCTCACATTAAGACGGGTGATCTCACATTAGGACGGGTGAGCTCACATTAAGACGGGTGAGCTCACATTAGGACGGGTGAGCTCACATTAGGACGGGTGATCTCACATTAGGACGGGTGAGCTCACATTAAGACGGGTGAGCTCACATTAGGACGGGTGATCTCACATTAGGACGGGTGAGCTCACATTAGGACGGGTGAGCTCACATTAGGACGGGTGAGCTCACATTAGGACGGGTGAGCTCACATTAGGACGGGTGATCTCACATTAAGACGGGTGAGCTCACATTAGGACGGGTGAGCTCACATTAGGACGGGTGAGCTCACATTAAGACGGGTGATCTCACATTAGGACGGGTGAGCTCACATTAGGACGGGTGATCTCACATTAGGACGGGTGAGCTCACATTAGGACGGGTGAGCTCACATTCGGACGGGTGAGCTCACATTAAGACGAGTGAGCTCACATTAAGACGGGTGATCTCACATTAAGACGGGTGAGCTCACATTAAGACGGGTGAGCTCACATTAGGACTGGTGAGCTCACATTAGGACGGGTGAGCTCACATTAGGACGGGTGATCTCACATTAGGACGGGTAAGCTCACATTAGGACGGGTGAGCTCACATTAAGACGGGTGAGCTCACATTAGGACGGGTGACCTCAGATTAGGACGGGTGAGCTCACATTAGGACGGGTGAGCTCACATTAGGACGGGTGACCTCAGATTAGGACGGGTGAGCTCACATTAGGACGGGTGAGCTCACATTAGGACGGGTGACCACATTAGGACGGGTGAGCTCACATTAGGACGGGTGAGCTCACATTAGGACGGGTGAGCTCACATTAGGACGGGTGATCTCACATTAAGACGGGTGAGCTCACATTAAGACGGGTGAGCTCACATTAAGACGGGTGAGCTCACATTAAGACGGGTGAGCTCACATTAGGACGGGTGATCTCACATTAAGACGGGTGAGCTCACATTAGGACGGGTGAGCTCACATTAGGACAGGTGAGCTCACATTAAGACGGGTGATCTCACATTAGGACGGGTGAGCTCACATTAGGACGGGTGATCTCACATTAGGACGGGTGAGCTCACATTAGGACGGGTGAGCTCACATTCGGACGGGTGAGCTCACATTAAGACGAGTGAGCTCACATTAAGACGGGTGATCTCACATTAAGACGGGTGAGCTCACATTAAGACGGGTGAGCTCACATTAGGACTGGTGAGCTCACATTAGGACGGGTGAGCTCACATTAGGACGGGTGAGCTCACATTAAGACGGGTGATCTCACATTAGGACAGGTAAGCTCACATTAGGACGGGTGAGCTCACATTAAGACGGGTGAGCTCACATTAGGACGGGTGACCTCAGATTAGGACGGGTGAGCTCATTAGGACGGGTGAGCTCACATTAGGACGGGTGACCTCAGATTAGGACGGGTGAGCTCACATTAGGACGGGTGAGCTCACATTAGGACGGGTGACCACATTAGGACGGGTGAGCTCACATTAGGACGGGTGAGCTCACATTAGGACGGGTGAGCTCACATTAGGACGGGTGATCTCACATTAAGACGGGTGAGCTCACATTAAGACGGGTGAGCTCACATTAAGACGGGTGAGCTCACATTAGGACGGGTGATCTCACATTAAGACGGGTGAGCTCACATTAAGACGGGTGAGCTCACATTAGGACGGGTGAGCTCACATTAAGACGGGTGAGCTCACATTAGGACGGGTGAGCTCACATTAGGACGGGTGAGCTCACATTAAGACGGGTGAGCTCACATTAGGACGGGTGATCTCACATTAAGACGGGTGAGCTCACATTAGGATGGGTGAGCTCACATTAGGACGGGTGAGCTCACATTAGGACGGGTGAGCTCACATTAGGACGGGTGAGCTCACATTAGGACGGGTGATCTCACATTAAGACGGGTGAGCTCAGATTAGGACGGGTGAGCTCACATTAGGACGGGTGATCTCACATTAAGACGGGTGAGCTCACATTAGGACGGGTGAGCTCACATTAGGACGGGTGAGCTCACATTAGGACGGGTGAGCTCAGATTAGGACGGGTGAGCTCACATTAAGACGGGTGATCTCACATTAAGACGGGTGAGCTCACATTAGGACGAGTGAGCTCACATTAGGACGGGTGAGCTCACATTAAGACGGGTGAGCTCACATTAAGACGGGTGAGCTCAGATTAGAACGGGTGAGCTCACATTAGGACGGGTGAGCTCACATTAGGACGGGTGCGCCTACATTAAGACGGGTGAGCCCACATTAGGACGGGTGAGCTCACATTAAGACGGGTGCGCTCAGATTAGAACGGGTGAGCTCACATTAGGAAGGGTAAGCTCACATTAGGACGGGTGAGCTCACATTAGGACGGGTGCGCCTACATTAAGACGGGTGAGCTCACATTAGGACGGGTGAGCTCAGATTAGGACGGGTGAGCTCACATGTGGCGGCTGCTTTGCACCACCCTCCCCCTCGTTAACACGTGGCGGCTGCTTTGCACCACCCTCCCCCTCGTTAACGTGGCGACTGCTTTGCACCACCCTCCCCCTCGTTAACATGTGGCGGCTTCTTTGCACCACCCTCCCCCTCGTTAACATGTGGCGGCTGCTTTGCACCACCCTCCCCCTCGTTAACATGTGGCGACTGCTTTGCACCACCCTCCCCCTCGTTATCATGTGGCGGCTGCTTTGCACCACCCTCCCCCTCGTTAACATGTGGCGGCTGCTTTGCACCACCCTCCCCCTCGTTAACATGTGGCGGCTGCTTTGCACCACCCTCCCCCTCGTTAACATGTGGCGGCTGCTTTGCACCACCCTCTCCCTCGTTAACATGTGGCGACTGCTTTGCACCACCCTCCCCCTCGTTATCATGTGGCGGCTGCTTTGCACCACCCTCCCCCTCGTTAACATGTGGCGACTGCTTTGCACCACCCTCCCCCTCGTTATCATGTGGCGGCTGCTTTGCACCACCCTCCCCCCCGTTAACATGTGGCGACTGCTTTGCACCACCCTCCCCCTCGTTATCATGTGGCGGCTGCTTTGCACCACCCTCCCCCTCGTTAACATGTGGCGGCTGCTTTGCACCACCCTCCCCCTCGTTAACATGTGGCGGCTGCTTTGCACCACCCTCTCCCTCGTTAACATGTGGCGACTGCTTTGCACCACCCTCCCCCTCGTTATCATGTGGCGGCTGCTTTGCACCACCCTCCCCCTCGTTAACATGTGGCGACTGCTTTGCACCACCCTCCCCCTCGTTATCATGTGGCGGCTGCTTTGCACCACCCTCCCCCTCGTTAACATGTGGCGGCTGCTTTGCACCACCTTCCCCGTCGTTAACATGTGGCGGCGTGCGCTCGTGTTAACATCGAGTCCGTGCTTGTAGACCCGGAGCAGAAACACGTGTTAAATGTAGTCCGAGTACCATGTCCCATACCCGGGTCCGGGTCTAGTTCGGTCCGAGGCCCTGCGGTTGAAGAGGTTGAGCCTCGCACGTGTGGGAGTCATCTGTGTTGGTTTCCTTTTAAAAGAAGTCACGTGAGCGGATCGAACCCGAGTTCATTCGAACGTCTTCCAGCGCTGCACGTGTTGACTTTAACGATTCTTCACTGTGTGTCTGTGAGCAAACAATCACGCACCCTTGTACGCTAGAGGGTTCAGTTAATGAGCGACTATTTCTATACTCTCTTACGACCTTTTGGCATCCTGCACTGACTTTTGTAACGCTTCTCTTTTTCTGTAATGAATGAATAAAGTCAATAAAGAGAATTTTCAAAAGACAAAGCCGCAAGACCTGCTCGTCTGTGATGTCCTTTATGGTCTGTACTGAAGCTGTGATTAAAACAAGTACCACGCTTTGGTTTTTGAATCAGAGAAATTCATTAACAAGCACTTTTGTAACCAGATAATGAGGACGCATTGTCCAAATAAATAGGCCACAGAACGCCCCCTGCTGCCCGAGGACTCGCGCGAGCTTCATTTATACTGCTCGTTTTGCACATTAACATGCGGCGCAACCGAGATTAGTGAAAGCACACAAGAGACAGTTATGATGAAAGTATAAAGCACTTTCATTCTTTCATTCATCTTCAGCCGCTTCTCCGGGGTCGGGCCGCGGTGGAAGCAAGATAGGTAGGGCAATCCAGACCTCCCTCTCCCCAGCAACACCCCCCAGCTCCGCCTGGGGCATCCCAAGGCGTTCCCAGGACAGATTGGACATGTACTCCCTCCAGCGAGTTCTGGGTCTACCCCGGGATCTCCTCCCAGTCAGCCCGGTATCGCGCCAAAGCGTGTAATACACAGGCTGGTCCAGCGTGTCAGTGTCACGGTTTGCCTCGCTCAGGCGTGAAAAGTACACGCGTGTATGAAGGCGCAGTGCCAGCAGGGGGCGATGATTAACTCAATGCCAGCAACTCCCCACGGAGGAAAAGAAGCATACAGCATTTTCCAAAATCCCTCGCCTAACCCTAACCTTAACCTTAACCCTAACCTAACCCTAACCCAACCTTAACCATAACCCAACCCTAAACCTAACCGTAACCATGACCCTAACCTTAACCCTAACCCTAACCTGCCTTCACCTCTTAATCATCGCCCCCTGCTGGCACTGCACCTTCATACACGCGTGTACTTTTCACGCCTGAGCGAGGCAAACCGTGACACTGACACGTTGGACCAGTGTGTATATTACACGCTTTGGCGTGATACCGGGTTGTCCCAGTTGGCCGTGCCCGGAAAACCTCCAAAGGAAGGCGCCCAGGAGGCATCCTGATCAGATTCCCGAACCACCTCAACTGGCTCCTTTCGATGCGAAGGAGCAGCGGCTCTACTCCGAGCTCCCTCCAGATGTCCGAGCTCCTCACCCTATCTGTAAGGCTGAGCCCAGACACCCTACAGAGGAAACTGATTTCAGCCACGTGTATCCACGATCTCACCCTTTCGGTCACTACCCAAAGCTCATGACCACAGGTGAGGGTTGGAACGAAGAATGACTGGTAAATTGAGAGCTTTGCCTTCCGGCTCAGCTCCCTCCTCACCACAACGGTCCAGTACAACATCCACATTACTGCTGATACTGCACCAATCCACCTGTCAATCTCCTGCTCCATCCTACCCTCACTCGTGAACAAGACCCCGAGGTACTTGAACTCCTTCACTTGAGGCAACAACTCATCCCCAACCCGGAGGGAGCAATCCACCATTTTCCGGTAGAGAACCATGACCTCAGACTTCCTGCTGGCATATCGGAACAGTGCGCACGTCACAACTGGACAGACACCAGCAATGCTTTTCCTGGGGCGTCCACTGAGATCACGTTTGGACTTACTTAAACCCAACCTACACCAGCATGTATAGCAGAAACAGTCTGACTCGAACCTGCATTCTAAAGTGCGACCACGGCGCATCTTCCATGTTGGACAGAACGTACTGGCCAAAAAAAAAAAGAAAAGTATTCTGATTCTAAATCTGATTCTGAAAGACTACCAAAACAATGCCCAGAAACGGCAGCTGGGCACCGTCGCATCACAGACGGGACCGTTAACCCACACTGTCAACGTGGGCCATGACATGGCCTGGCGTGGACATGCTGATCAGCTGCTGGACGCGTCTGGACAGACGGTCATGAACTCCGAGCCTAAACATGACTCATATGGGCAAGTGCCCGACATCGATGGCTCTGACACAGTTGCACCTACAGCTCTCAGTCCTTCTAGGAGCGTGAGTCCGACGCCTGCGAGGCGTTAGCCAGAAAGAGCTCGAAGACTTGAAGAGAAACTCAGAGATTAATGACACATAAATAGGTGTAGTTCCCTATAGCAGTTAATATGGCCTCCTGTATGTTACTGCACGTTGGTCATGTGAACATCGGTGCTGTGAGGGAGGAGGGATACGTATGTGGTTTTGTTGCACAGATATCTGTTGTGATGTGGGGTACGTGACCTTAGTCGACTAGTAAAAGCTCCATCGACTCTGTGCATAACTATAGTCCGCTGACTTCCGGTTTCTACTGCAGAAAAGATGCCGTCGTCAATAGCACACGCCAACAAACAGGAAACTGGTATGACCGCTGCAGTAGAAACCGGAAGTCAGTGGACTGCAGTGATGCACAGAGCCGATTTCCTCATAACAACACGTCTGTGTCTCTATGAAGACAACGGTTGGCTAAGGTTGAATGTGTGTGTGTGTGTGTGTAATAAGAACATAACAATATGCAACAAAGCTACATTCCTCTAAATTTTTAGATCTTGAAAACATGTATTTTTGCGATGGTGACACAGAATCTTTAACAGTTATTTTACCATGGGATACATTCAGCTACTTTTCTGAGACACGCACGGAAGGTTGTGTAAAACTAATCATAACAGGAGAATTGAGGGAAAACTGTCATTACACACGTGAACATGGTAAATATTAAATTGAATTCATTGTAAACTTATTTCAATTCAAAACTTTATTGAAGACTCGGGGTCCATAACAGACAAAGACAAATAGGTTGTAGTGGCTATCTTAAGTTTCTAGTAACGCATACTGTCGGTCTTAAGTCTTATTTTCTAAACCACTTCCGGTGAGTGACGACAGCAGACTGTTGACGCGTTGCGTAGGCGTTTGGCTCGACACCGGCAACGTCAACCGCAACGGGAAACAACGGTGGAGGCTGGTTACCATCGATGCAGAGAACGGAAATGGAGTAGAGAACGGTCAACTGAGCATGCGCGAAATGCCTCTACCACGCCTCCACACGCCCCGCGTAGCATCCAGGCGCTAGGATTCTAGGAAGACCCGCCCCTACCCTGCGTCTGATTAGCTAACTTTAACCCTAACCCCGCCCTAACCTTAACCTACCCAAACAACGGAGGCAACGAGTACTTGCGCATGCTCAGTTGATCGTTCTCTGCATCGATTGGGGACTAGCCTGTACCGGAAAAGAACCGTGTCGCGCCGCCATCACTCGTTTATTTCCTCTACCGCATTTCACAATAAAGCACACTTCCTGTGTACAGACTTCAGCCGGTCAAACCTTCAAAATAAAACAACCAAATGTGTAAATGGCGCTTACATAGGTAAAAGACAACCCTGGACAACACACAAAGTAAACACAATAAAACACCATGAAAGGAACAAGCCAGTGTGTTGTAAGAAGGCAGCTATACCAGTGGTCCCACTGCCGGGACTGGTAGCGTGTGGCCCTGAGTCTCATATTAGTTAAAGTCTTGATGATTCCATTATCAGAGTCACTGAGCCGGCAAATACATTTATACATGAGCTTTCTTACAACAGCCTGGAAGGTGCTGACTCCTGCAGCCACAGACAGTTCACTGGTACTACACCAGCTAGGTCTCTTTAGTAGGATTCTCACTGCACCATTATACGCTACTCCAAGCCTCTGTAAGCTTGCTTTTTTGTAGTGTGACCACAGGTGTGTAGTATAAAGTGGTGTACAATATGTAGTATGACCACAGGTGTGCAGTATAAAGTGGTGTACAATATGTAGTGTGACCACAGGTGTGCAGTATAAAGTGGTGTACAATATGTAGTGTGACCACAGGTGTGCAGTATAAAGTGGTGTACAACATGTAGTGTGACCACAGGGGTGCAGTATAAAGTGGTGTACAATATGTAGTGTGACCACAGGTGTGCAGTATAAAGTGGTGTACAATATGTAGTGTGACCACAGGGGGGCAGTATAAAGTGGTGTACAATATGTAGTGTGACCACAGGTGTGTAGTATATAGTGGTGTACAATATGTAGTATGACCACAGGGATGCAGTATAAAGTGGTGTACAATATGTAGTATGACCACAGGTGTGCAGTATAAAGTGGTGTACAATATGTAGTGTGACCACAGGGGTGCAGTATAAAGTGGTGTACAATATGTAGTGTGACCACAGGTGTGCAGTATAAAGTGGTGTACAACATGTAGTGTGACCACAGGGGGGCAGTATAAAGTGGTGTACAATATGTAGTATGACCACAGGTGTGCAGTATAAAGTGGTGTACAATATGTAGTGTGACCACAGGTGTGCAGTATAAAGTGGTGTACAACATGTAGTGTGACCACAGGTGTGCAGTATAAAGTGGCGTACAATATGTAGTGTGACCACAGGGGGGCAGTATAAAAGTGGTGTACAACATGTAGTGTGACCACAGGGGGGCAGTATAAAAGTGGTGTACAACATGTAGTGTGACCACAGGGGAGCAGTATAAAGTGGTGTACAATATGTAGTGTGACCACAGGTGTGCAGTATAAAGTGGTGTACAACATGTAGTGTGACCACAGGTGTGCAGTATAAAGTGGTGTACAACATGTAGTGTGACCACAGGTGTGCAGTATAAAGTGGTGTACAATATGTAGTGTGACCACAGGTGTGCAGTATAAAGTGGTGTACAATATGTAGTATGACCACAGGTGTGCAGTATAAAGTGGTGTACAATATGTAGTATGACCACAGGTGTGCAGTATAAAGTGGTGTACAACATGTAGTGTGACCACAGGTGTGCAGTATAAAGTGGTGTACAACATGTAGTGTGACCACAGGTGTGCAGTATAAAGTGGTGTACAACATGTAGTGTGACCACAGGTGTGCAGTATAAAGTGGTGTACAACATGTAGTGTGACCACAGGGGAGCAGTATAAAGTGGCTTACAATATGTAGTGTGACCACAGGGGAGCAGTATAAAGTGGTGTACAATATGTAGTGTGACCACAGGGGGACAGTATAAAAGTGGTGTACAACATGTAGTGTGACCACAGGGGGACAGTATAAAAGTGGTGTACAACATGTAGTGTGACCACAGGGGGGCAGTATAAAGTGGTGTGTACAACATGCTCTGAACAGACACATCTTCACACTAACTGAACACACATCAAACTTGTGTGGCAAAGTGTTTGCTTGCGTATACGTCATGCAGCATTGTCTATAAACATCACCATTCAATTCAGTTCAATTCAATGTGTTGTCATTAAAAACAATGTGCAGGCACGTGTTAAAAATGTAATTTGTTCAGTAATATAACGTCCGCTTATTACGTAGTACAAGGTTATTATCAGACATTTAAAATGGGGAGGTTTTAGAGGATAGTCCTCTCTGGTTCTGCAGGTCATGGCAGCGCTCTTACTGGCATTGTGTGTGACGTCATGCTGCACACCAGACACACTGTATCATATTCTATATGGTACATTTCACATACATAAATGTAAAATAAAGAAGTTACCCCTCATGTCACATGACTTCCGTGTGACTTTAAAGAATACATCAAGCCTCTCAGACTTGTACCCTATAGGAGGGGATGTGAAACGGTACGGTGAAGCCTTTACAAAAGAGTAACGTGTATGTTTGTTTGTCCTCTCGTCATCATTGCATGCTACAGTTGATGCCAGCTGTGTTTCCTATTAGAGTGTTAATTGCTATTAAATCCATATCGCTGTTGTCTGCTCGTGTGCAGCTGCCTTATGAGAACATTTGAAGGGCTCCGCGATAAAGATCGGAAAAAAACAAAAAGCGCGGCTGAAGGCGCCCTGGCGTCCGGCCAACCGGGGGCCAGCCCGGGAAGGACGGGAAGTGACGTCGTTTCTCGCGCAAGGAAGCCTCCGACTGGCGCGCCAAATTTCAAAGGACTTCCTGGAGGAAAAGAAAAGCGAGCTGCCCCGCACGCAGGCTGGCGACCGGCGGCGACGGACCAGTCCGGAATCCAGCAGGTCGGAGCCGAGCGGCCCACGCCGGTGTGTCGTAGCGGGACACCCCGACGCTCGAACCCGCTCCCGAGGCGCGACTCCCGCGCGCTGCACGCCAGCCTTCTCGCTCAGTAAGTGTCAGCGAGCTCGTGACTTTCATGGTGTCATACGGGGAACGAGGCCAGGAGCGCGAGGCCGCGTCGGTACTGTGTCGTGAGCCGGACCGCGCGTGGTGAAATACGCACATCCGCTGTAATGCGTCTGTCTGCCGATGACTGCGCGGGGTGCGCTTAACGGACCCCGCGGGCCGTCTCGTTCGTTCGCCGTCTGCGCGTGCAAGCCGACGGGCCGTATGCGGTCTTGAGTTTTTAAGCGTGCGGGTCTTCATTGTGCTCCGGCCACACGGCGGCGCTCCCGGGTCGCCCGGCACGCTGCTCCGATGCGGCACGTCGCTAGTGTGGTAACCCGAGCTGTCCGTCATTCAGCGTGTCAGACGTCAGCCATGTTGGTGTGACGCGTCCTTGTCCTGTGTTCTGTTCCAGATCAGCCAGTCCTCAGTCGCTGCGCCCGACCCCGCCCGGCCTCTCTACCTGCAAGCTGGTCCAACGCAGCCACAGACACCGGATCTACCAGCCCACAGACACCGGATCTACCAGCCCACAGACGCTGACCAGCTGCACGCTGCAAGCACAGCATCCTCCTGCGGTTTATCTACCGGGTGGACAAAGACGCCCGGCGGCATCGAACCAGCGGCCCTACTCTTCACTTAACGTCCACTACACTCGAGGCTGACCGGCCCGGGACCTCCGAGTCGCTGTGTTACCACAAAAGCCTCCCCTGCTTTAGTCCACTTGCTAGCCTGCACACTCCGCGGTGGGTTCAGTGTTGGTGAGGGAAGACCTGCCTGGTCTCGGTTCACTCATATATTCAGCAGTGGTCCACCGTCAGACCCCAGTTTCTGGGGGACTACAACCCGCAGTGGTCCGCCGTCAGACCCCAGTTTCTGGGGGACTACAACCCGCAGTGGTCCGCCGTCAGACCCCAGCTTCTGGGGGACTACAACCAGCAGTGGTCCACCGTCAGACTCCAGCTTCTGGGGGACTACAACCAGCAGTGGTCCACCGTCAGACCCCAGCTTCCGGGGGACTACAACCAGCAGTGGTCCACCGTCAGACCCCAGCTTCTGGGGGACTACAACCAGCAGAGGTCCACCGTCAGACCCCAGCTTCCGGGGGACTACAACCAGCAGTGGTCCACCGTCAGACCCCAGCTTTCGGGGGACTACAACCAGCAGTGGTCCACCGTCAGACCCCAGCCTCCGGGGGACTACAACCAGCAGTGGTCCACCGTCAGACCCCAGCTTCTGGGGGACTACAACCAGCAGAGGTCCACCGTCAGACCCCAGCTTCCGGGGGACTACAACCAGCAGTGGTCCACCGTCAGACCCCAGCTTTCGGGGGACTACAACCCGCAGTGGTCCACCGTCAGACCCCAGCTTCTGGGGGACTACAATACCCGCTGTCTCGTAGTGAGGAGTCCTGCCTGTCACTTCTGACCCCTCGTACCAAGCTGTACCCTCGTACCAAGCAGTACCAAGCAGTACCCTTGCTTCGCTTCCTCGTCCACATGTGCCCGCACATCGTTGTTAACCTCAGTAAGTCGAGCTGAGCTGAGTACGGAGCAGCTCGCCGGGCCTCAGGCCAGCCCGGTTTCCCCTGCACGGCACCATATATTGATGTGTTGATAGTCCTGCGTGTGGCAGTCGGCGGTCCGTGACCTGAAGTTGGCTCCAGTATCTTGGTGTGTTACCCAACCACGGCCTGCAGCCGCCTCTAACTGCACACCTGTCCCTGCTGGGGGTCGGGGAAAGGGGGGTGGTCGGGGAAAGGGGGGTGGTACGTTTGCCCTTGCACGTTTTGCATCTTGGGAGAGAGATCCTCCTCTGGTGCTCTCCCTCGGGTTTCTTCCTATTCTCTCTCCCTGGGAAAGGGTTTTTGGGGAGGTGTTCCTTATCCGACGCGAGGGTCCCGGGACAGGATGTTGTGTTGCTGTAGAGCCCACTGAGGCGCGTTTGTGATCTGTGATATTGGGCTACACAAATAAAACTGACCGCAGTTGGGCGGGGGAGTTGTGGAGGCAGTCGCTTTGATAGGCTGGCCGGCCTGTCAGTCATGCTGTCGGGGGTTCAGCCCTGCTTCCAGCTCCTGCGGATCGGGTCGGCGGCAGGCGACTCGGCACGGGATCTGTACACGTTCCGGCCGGCGCGAGACCGCTCCGTGTTCCGCCTGGGCCGGGCGTCGGAGCTCTGTGATGTCACGCTGGACTCCGCCTCCGTGTCGAGGATCCACGCCGAGCTGCATGTCCAGAGGGAGGCGAGCACGGCGGAGGGCAGCTCCCCGCAGGAGGAGGTCTGGAGGGTCCACATCAAAGACAGGAGCACTCATGGTGAGAGAGATGGAAACGGACAGGAGTTACACACACACACACACACACACACACAGACACACACACACACACATAGCCAACTTACTTAAACACCTCTCTACTGACATAGTGGAACATTTTCACACACACTCACACAAACATCACATTTCTGCTGTCATGGGTTAGGGTTAGGGTTAGGGTTAACCCTAACCCTAACCCTAACCCTAACGGGACGAAACTGAGTTGTTTGCACACAGACACACACAGACACACACAGACACACACAGACACACACAGACACACACAGACACACACACAGACACACAGACGGGCTTCTACACTGACTGGCAGCACTACACTGTACACACATCCTTGTTGGTCTGCAAAAGAGGAACTCAAGTTCTCACCCACACCGACATAAATACAAATACCAGCTCCTACAGTAGCTAGAGTCTCTCTCTCTCTCTCCCTCTCCCTCCCTCTCCCCCCCCCCACCCCACCCCAACAGAACTAGACAGAAATGCAAATCCTAACACCTGCAGACTGACGGGCTCAGCGCCCCACAAACAAACAGACGCACACCGTTGTTGGCCGACCAAATCCAAACCCAGCTGCTGACAAGGCAGAGCCTCTGTCAACCACGCAAACAGACACACAGTTACACAGGCCCGTATGCCAGCGAACGGGCCTGTGACTGTAGTGCGCACATGTTCACATCTAAATGCCGACACTCACCTTGCTGTCAGTTTGTCTAACACGTTATTTACAAAGACGTCAGTTGTTAGAGTGACGCTGTTCAGTCTGTTTTCTGTTGCTATTAGTCAACCTGTCTTAGCAGCTTGGCTAATAGTTTTATCTAAACAGCATGAGAGAGGGAGAGGGAGGGAGAGAGGGAGAGAGGTAGAGGTAGAGAGAGAGAGGTAGAGAGGGAGAGAGAGGTATAGGGAGAGAGAGGTAGAGAGAGAGAGAGGTAGAGAGAGGTAGAGCGAGGTAGAGAGAGAGAGGGAGAGGTAGAGCGAGGTAGAGAGAGAGGGATAGAGGTAGAGAGAGAGAGGTAGAGAGAGGTAGAGCGAGGTAGAGAGAGAGAGGGAGAGGGCGGTAGAGAGAGGTAGAGAGAGGTAGGGAGAGGTAGAGAGAGAGGTAGGGAGAGGTAGAGAGAGCGGTAGAGAGGGAGAGAGAGAGGTAGAGAGAGGTAGAGAGAGGGAGAGAGGTAGAGAGAGGTAGAGAGAGAGGGAGAGAGGTAGAGAGAGAGAGTGAGAGGGAGAGAGAGGTAGAGAGATAGAGAGAGAGAGGTAGAGAGAGAGAGTGAGAGGGAGAGTGAGAGGGAGAGTGAGAGGGAGAGAGGTAGAGAGAGAGAGAGGTAGAGAGAGAGAGGTAGAGAGAGAGGTAGAGAGAGAGCGAGGTAGAGAGAGTGAGAGGTAGAGAGAGAGAGGTAGAGAGAGAGAGGTAGAGCGAGGTAGAGAGAGAGGGAGAGAGACAGAGAGAGGTAGAGCGAGGTAGAGAGAGAGGGAGAGAGACAGAGAGAGGTAGAGAGAGAGGTAGAGAGAGAGAGGGAGAGAGAGGTAGAGCGAGGTAGAGAGAGAGGGAGAGAGACAGAGA
>NC_079228.1:40507969-40535469 GCF_029633865.1 Lampris incognitus | reverse complement strand
TTTCGCTATGAAAATTAAGTTTTTGGTGTTCAACGCGTATTTCTCAGTTTCCGCCCCGCCGCTGCAGCCGTTTCATTACACCCAGCTCCAAAACCCTGGGTCCATTTCTCAGACTGCTTTATATTTCCCCTCAGTTTCAAAGGCTGTAAACAAACTGATAGTTGTCAAATGACTTCATTTTGAAGCCCAGCGCTCTTCGTGTACTTCCTCGAGCTTTGCTCCCATGGTAGAGAAGGTTTTCGGGTCACGTCACGCTCAGCCACTAACTCACTCTAATGGTGACGCGTGGTGTCATGTTGAGTCCTGGTCTGACGCCGGGCCAGTCTGACTCGTGAGCGGCAGCAGTGTATTCGTGACATGAACAAAGCCAATGAGAAACCTGAACAAGCTGTGCCGGAACAAACTCGGTGCCGCTTCACCGCCGGGCTGTTTGTGCGGCGCGTCACCGGTGCACCGTATGACACCATGTTTGCTGCGGCTCAGACAGGATGTAGCATAAAAATCCTCTTCCCTCTCTGTTTTTGTGGTCTTAGGCACCTGGGTCAACGAGGTCCGCCTGCAGGCCGGTGTCCAGTGGGAGCTCTCGGATGGCGATACACTGACCTTCGGTGGCCAATCAGTCCCCGCGAGCCCGGAGTTCTACTTCCTGTTCCAGAAGGTCAAAGTTCGGCCACTGGACTTTGATGCAATCACAATTCCAAAGGTGATTTTTGGTTTCATTCGCAGCAAGGATTTGAACGCTTATAAACCCAACTCTGTGAAGACCTTTACTACCTTCATGTTGGCCAAAATCAATAAATATTGTTGCATCATATGTTGTAACCTGCAGGGTCCTATTGTGTTGCATTAGTTCATAGACAACACACTATTTATAATATACCTAGTCGTATATCGGTGGGCAGGAAAAGTTATATTATTTTCAGTTGTATCTTAGTTGTTTTAAGATGACGCCACCATCCTACCATCAGGAGGATCGCCGGTTTGAATCCCCGTGTTACCTCCGGCTTGGTCGGGCGTCCCTGCAGACACAATTGGCCGTGTCTGTGGGTGGGAAGCCGGATGTGGGTATGTGTCCTGGTCACTGCACTAGCGCCTCCTCTGGTCGGTTGGGGCTCCTGTTCAGGGGGGAGGGGGAACTGGGGGGACTAGCATGATCCTCCCACGTGCTACGTCCCCCTGGTGAAACTCCTCACTGTCAGGTGAAAAGAAGTGGCTGGTGACTCCACATGTATGGGAGGAGGCATGTGGTAGTCTGCAGCCCTCCCCGGATCAGCAGAGGGGGTGGAGCAGAGACCGGCACGGCTCGGAGGAGTGGGGTAATTGGCCAAGTACAATTGGGAAGGAAAAGGGGGGGGGATCCACCACCACCACCATAGCTAAGCATATGTATGTATTTGTGCCAGGGTCAAGGGTGCCATTCCCACCAGGGCCCCGCAAGGCATGAAAGACTGTGTTTGTGTTGCCCTGTGACTGTCTCTGGTTGTGTGGTCATGGTGGACATCCAAAACATGTCCACCAAGTGAAAATATAGATTCACTGATTGGAAGTCTTTTCAAACTGATCGGGTCTAGTCATTTCAGCCCAACCCAGTCTGTGCATTTCGGTCCGACCCGTTCCACTCAGTTCATTGTAATCAGGCGTCGTCAGTTCAATCAAACCTGACGTGGCGGCCTCAGGGGCTTTGGAAATCTGTGTCAGGGATGACGGCTGTAAGTTACTTTATGTCATTTGAACCACAACAGAAACTATAGACTTCTAATGTTTTGGGCTTGCAGGCCGGCACGTTCTCCTCTGACCTACAGAACCGCATCAGGACCAGTCTGGACCAAAAGGCGACGCCCAACAGGGAGTTGTCCAAGCTGTCAATCAACCGGGCCACTGTCATCCTCAACTCCATCGGCAGCCTCAGCAAGATGAAGGGCAGCGCCTGGACTTTCAAGAGGAGCAACAGCCATGGTGGGAACACATCGGATCCCAACTCCTCCTCCTCTCCGCCACCCTCCGCTGTGGGCTTCTCCTCCCTGCTGCCCCCCTCCACGCCACCACCGTTCCCCGCCACGGGTTCGATGCCCTCGACGATGTCTCTGCAGCCATCATCTCGAAACAGGAGGAAGTCTGCGCACACAGTGCTTCTCGAGGACGACAGCTCGGACGAGCCCCGGGGTCGAGAAGGTAGGGGTGGTTAATTTGGGGGGAAATAGAATTTGGCATACTATAAAGTTGCCTGACTTTAGATTTGTAAAGTTGAATGCGTGATGACGTCATGAGTAAAACCATGGGAGAAGGGACCGCTTTGCAACAAGTGACCATCTGAATTAGCAAAACTTAATGCACATGCTGACAACACACAGCTCATACACAGCATACACACCGAAGAGAAACAAGTGGAAACAGCAGCAGGTTGCACCTCAGCTGCATCCGTGTGTGCAACAATAGCCTGTATGTGCTACAACTCCCACTTAAGTGGGAGAAACGAAAAATTGGAATGTCGGGAAAAAACTTGAGGAGGAAAACAAAACTCAGGCAAGATGTAGCCTGCTAAGTCCTCACAGTCATAGTCCTGCTCAGTCCTCCTCACAGTCATAGTCCTGCTCGGTCCTCCTCACAGTCATAGTCCTGCTCGGTCCTCCTCACAGTCATAGTCCTGCTCGGTCCTCCTCACAGTCATAGTCCTGCTCGGTCCTCCTCACAGTCATAGTCCTGCTCAGTCCTCCTCACAGTCATAGTCCTGCTCAGTCCTCCTCACAGTCATAGTCCTGCTCAGTCCTCCTCACAGCCATAGTCCTGCTCAGTCCTCCTCACAGTCATAGTCCTGCTCAGTCCTCCTCACAGTCATAGTCCTGCTCGGTCAGTTTCTGCTTTTCGGTCCTGGCTGCCGTGGTGGTGTTTAACAGTACTCCACAGCGTGTTGTAAGATGGGACGTCGTGGCCAGGTTGGAAAAGTGCAGTAGGTCTATGAAGCCTTCTCCATGTACTGCCGGTAAAGGTCTAATATCTTTGACAATGAAAGTCACCATCAAATCCGGGCTTTGCAGCCGTCTTTTCTCTGAAAGGCAGGGCGTTTGGTCAAGCCGCCAGTTGCCTGCTGTGGAGAGAGAGGCTGTGGATCGTCCCTCAGCAGCTGGCGTCAGCCGATGCCTTGTTAGATCATCGTACACGGAACTTGTACTTTCCTTGTATTTCAGAACAGACTGGCATGTTTTGCAAGTGACAGTAGTACAAGTTTCATCAGCAGGGACATTTTTCCAGACACTCGAAGTGCCGCTGCTGCTGCAGGGGTCAGCAAACTTTTGGATGTCCCGTGTGACTCTTTACAAAGTTAAAAAAAAAAATCAGACCCAAGTGCCCTTTCATTTCATCATGAGCGTTAACGTATTTATTTGCTGATGCTGCTTCTCCCCGTCGAGGTTCTTCATGCCAAAAGATCTGTGCTCTACACACACACACACACACACACACACATTATATGTATGAAAAGTACTAGGGCACAGACGGAAATGAGTCCAGTCTTACAGATTCATTGTGACGCTTGTTTGGAGTAATATGTGATGGCCACTGCTAGATGTAGAACACCACTTAGCTCCACACTCCTGCAAGATGTAGAACACCACTTAGCTCCACACTCCTTTTGAGACGTAGAACACCACTTAGCTCCACACTCCTGCAAGACGTAGAACACCACTTAGCTCCACACTCCTGCAAGACATAGAACACCACTTAGCTCCACACTCCTGCAAGACGTAGAACACCACTTAGCTCCACACTCCTGCAAGACGTAGAACACCACTTAGCTCCACACTCCTGCAAGACGTAGAACACCACTTAGCTCCACACTCCTGTGAGACATAGAACACCACTTAGCTCCACACTCCTGCAAGACGTAGAACACCACTTAGCTCCACACTCCTGCAAGACGTAGAACACCACTTAGCTCCACGCTCCTGCAAGACGTAGAACACCACTTAGCTCCACGCTCCTGCAAGACGTAGAACACGACTTACCTCCACGCTCCTGCAAGACGTAGAACACCACTTAGCTCCACGCTCCTGCAAGACGTAGAACACCACTTAGCTCCACACTCCTGCTAGACGTAGAACACCACTTACATCCACACTCCTGCAAGACGTAGAACACGACTTACCTCCACACTCCTGCAAGACGTAGAACACCACTTACATCCACACTCCTGCAAGACGTAGAACACCACTTATATTCACACTCCTGCAAGACGTACAACACCACTTAGCTCCACACTCCTTTTGAGACGTAGAACACCACTTATATTCACACTCCTGCAAGACGTAGAACACGACTTACCTCCACACTCCTGCAAGACGTAGAACACCACTTACATCCACACTCCTGCAAGACGTAGAACACCACTTACCTCCACACTCCTGCGATACGTAGAACACCACTTAGCTCCACACTCCTGCAAGACGTAGAACACCACTTACCTCCACACTCCTTTTGAGACGTAGAACACCACTTACCTCCACACTCCTTTTGAGACGTAGAACACCACTTACCTCCACGCTCCTTTTGAGACGTAGAACACGACTTACCTCCACACTCCTGCGAGACGTAGAACACCACTTACCTCCACACTCCTGCAAGACGTAGAACACCACTTAGCTCCACACTCCTGCAAGACGTAGAACACCACTTAGCTCCACACTCCTGCAAGACGTAGAACACCACTTAGCTCCACACTCCTGCTAGACGTAGAACACCACTTAGCTCCACACTCCTGCGAGATGTAGAACACCACTTAGCTCCACACTCCTTTTGAGACGTAGAACACCACTTAGCTCCACACTCCTTTTGAGACGTAGAACACCACTTACCTCCACACTCCTGCGAGACGTAGAACACCACTTAGCTCCACACTCCTGCTAGACGAAGAACACCACTTAGCTCCACACTCCTGCAAGACGTAGAACATCGTTTACATCCACACTCCTTTTGAGACGTAGAACACCACTTAGCTCCACGCTCCTGCGAGACGTAGAACACCACTTAGCTCCACACTCCTGCAAGACGTAGAACACCACTTAGCTCCACAATCCTTTTGAGACGTAGAACACCACTTAGCTCCACACTCCTGCGAGACGTAGAACACCACTTAGCTCCACACTCCTGCTAGACGTAGAACACCACTTAGCTCCACAATCCTTTTGAGACGTAGAACACCACTTAGCTCCACACTCCTTTTGAGACGTAGAACACCACTTAGCTCCACGCTCCTGCGAGACGTAGAACACCACTTAGCTCCACACTCCTGCAAGACGTAGAACACCACTTAGCTCCACAATCCTTTTGAGACGTAGAACACCACTTACCTCCACACTCCTGCGAGACGTAGAACACCACTTAGCTCCACACTCCTGCTAGACGAAGAACACCACTTAGCTCCACACTCCTGCAAGACGTAGAACATCGTTTACATCCACACTCCTTTTGAGACGTAGAACACCACTTAGCTCCACGCTCCTGCGAGACGTAGAACACCACTTAGCTCCACACTCCTGCAAGACGTAGAACACCACTTAGCTCCACAATCCTTTTGAGACGTAGAACACCACTTAGCTCCACACTCCTTCAAGACGTAGAACACCACTTATATCCACACTCCTGCAAGACGTAGAACATCGTTTGCATCCACACTCCTGTGAGACGTAGAACACCACTTAGCTCCACACTCCTGCGAGACGTAGAACACCACTTAGCTCCACACTCCTGCAAGACGTAGAACACCACTTAGCTCCACACTCCTGCAAGACGTAGAACACCACTTAGCTCCACACTCCTGCTAGACGTAGAACACCACTTAGCTCCACACTCCTGCGAGATGTAGAACACCACTTAGCTCCACACTCCTTTTGAGACGTAGAACACCACTTAGCTCCACACTCCTTTTGAGACGTAGAACACCACTTACCTCCACACTCCTGCGAGACGTAGAACACCACTTAGCTCCACACTCCTGCTAGACGAAGAACACCACTTAGCTCCACACTCCTGCAAGACGTAGAACATCGTTTACATCCACACTCCTTTTGAGACGTAGAACACCACTTAGCTCCACGCTCCTGCGAGACGTAGAACACCACTTAGCTCCACACTCCTGCAAGACGTAGAACACCACTTAGCTCCACAATCCTTTTGAGACGTAGAACACCACTTAGCTCCACACTCCTGCGAGACGTAGAACACCACTTAGCTCCACACTCCTGCTAGACGTAGAACACCACTTAGCTCCACAATCCTTTTGAGACGTAGAACACCACTTAGCTCCACACTCCTTTTGAGACGTAGAACACCACTTAGCTCCACGCTCCTGCGAGACGTAGAACACCACTTAGCTCCACACTCCTGCAAGACGTAGAACACCACTTAGCTCCACAATCCTTTTGAGACGTAGAACACCACTTACCTCCACACTCCTGCGAGACGTAGAACACCACTTAGCTCCACACTCCTGCTAGACGAAGAACACCACTTAGCTCCACACTCCTGCAAGACGTAGAACATCGTTTACATCCACACTCCTTTTGAGACGTAGAACACCACTTAGCTCCACGCTCCTGCGAGACGTAGAACACCACTTAGCTCCACACTCCTGCAAGACGTAGAACACCACTTAGCTCCACAATCCTTTTGAGACGTAGAACACCACTTAGCTCCACACTCCTTCAAGACGTAGAACACCACTTATATCCACACTCCTGCAAGACGTAGAACATCGTTTGCATCCACACTCCTGTGAGACGTAGAACACCACTTAGCTCCACACTCCTGCGAGACGTAGACCACCACTTACCTCCACACTCCTGCGAGACGTAGGATGTCGTTTACATCCACACTCCTGCGATACGTAGAACACCACTTACCTCCACACTCCTGCGAGACGTAGAACACCACTTAGCTCCACACTCCTGCGATACGTAGAACACCACTTACCTCCACACTCCTGCAAGACGTAGAACACCACTTAGCTCCACAATCCTTTTGAGACGTAGAACACCACTTACCTCCACACTCCTGCGAGACGTAGAACACCACTTACATCCACAGTCCTGCAAGACGTAGAACACCACTTACATCCACAGTCCTGCAAGATGTAGAACACCACTTAGCTCCACACTCCTGCGAGACGTAGGATGTCGTTTACATCCACACTCCTTTTGAGACGTAGAACACCACTTAGCTCTACACTCCTTTTGAGACGTAGAACACCACTTACCTCCACACTCCTGCGAGACGTAGAACACCACTTACCTCCACACTCCTTTTGAGACGTAGAACACCACTTAGCTCCACACTCCTTTTGAGACGTAGATCACTACTTACACCCACACTCCTGCGAGACGTAGAACACCACTTAGCTCCACACTCCTTTTGAGACGTAGAACACCACTTACCTCCACACTCCTGCGAGACGTAGAACACCACTTACCTCCACACTCCTTTTGAGACGTAGAACACCACTTAGCTCCACACTCCTTTTGAGACGTAGATCACCACTTAGCTCCACACTCCTTTTGAGACGTAGAACACCACTTAGCTCCACACTCCTTTTGAGACGTAGATCACCACTTAGCTCCACACTCCTGCGAGACGTAGAACGTCGTTAACATCCACGCTCTCCTCCAGAGCTATGCTGGGTACCGCCGCATCTTTCAGTGCAGGAGTTTGCTGGTGTCGTACGTTTTCAGCAGGTGTGTAATCTTACAACGTGATTTACAGCTCAAGTTAAGAGCCACAGGAGAAAGATGACTGGTAGAAGGTGAAACAACACAGGAAACAGTCAAGTAAAAAGAGCTGAAGGAATAAAAAGCAAAGAAACTGGGGTGGAAGCTGCAATTGCCTAATGAGCAATTCAGAGAGCTTCCCTTCGTAATGCGTTAAATTGCAGGTCTTTCATTACACACAAACGAAGGAGTAACATACGACTAAATGGGATAAATTTACAAATCCCATTATTCCAAGCACGAGTATTTTGAATCCTTTGTGTCGCGGCAGGTGAATATTGAATATCCTGCTGGGTAACATAAGATAGTCGAGGTGTAGAGATCGGCCCACATTCAGGATTCACCTGACAGTCAAGCCTGACAGATCACTGTTCACCCCTTGGAATCACATGATCCGAAATACATCTGTTCTGTACAGCGTGTTGTGTGTTTGGTACAGTGTGTTGTGTGTTTGGTACAGTGTGTTGTGTGTTTGGTACAGCGTGTTGTGTGTTTGGTACAGCGTGTTGTGTGTTCTGTACAGCGTGTTGTGTGTTTGGTACAGTGTGTTGTGTGTTTGGTACAGCGTGTTGTGTGTTTGGTACAGTGTGTTGTGTGTTTGGTACAGTGTGTTGTGTGTTTGGTACAGCGTGTTGTGTGTTTGGTACAGTGTGTTGTGTGTTTGGTACAGTGTGTTGTGTGTTTGGTACAGCGTGTTGTGTGTTTGGTACAGTGTGTTGTGTGTTTGGTACAGCGTGTTGTGTGTTTGGTACAGTGTGTTGTGTGTTTGGTACAGTGTGTTGTGTGTTTGGTACAGTGTGTTGTGTGTTTGGTACAGCGTGTTGTGTGTTGGGTACAGCGTGTTGTGTGTTTGGTACAGCGTGTTGTGTGTTTGGTACAGTGTGTTGTCTGTTTGGTACAGCGTGTTGTGTGTTGGGTACAGCGTGTTGTGTGTTTGGTACAGTGTGTTGTCTGTTTGGTACAGTGTGTTGTGTGTTTGGTACAGCGTGTTGTGTGTTTGGTACAGTGTGTTGTCTGTTTGGTACAGTGTGTTGTGTGTTTGGTAGCATGTTGTGTGTGTGGTACAGCGTGTTGTGTGTTTGGTACAGTGTGTTGTGTGTTTGGTACAGTGTGTTGTGTGTTTGGTAGCGTGTTGTGTGTGTGGTACAGCGTGTTGTGTGTTTGGTACAGTGTGTTGTGTGTTTGGTACAGTGTGTTGTGTGTTTGGTACAGCGTGTTGTGTGTTTCGTACAGCGTGTTGTGTGTTTGGTACAGTGTGTTGTGTGTTTGGTACAGTGTGTTGTGTGTTTGGTAGCGTGTTGTGTGTTTGGTACAGTGTGTTGTGTGTTTGGTACAGCGTGTTGTGTGTTTGGTACAGTGTGTTGTGTGTTTGGTAGCGTGTTGTGTGTTTGGTACAGCGTGTTGTGTGTTGTGTGTTTGGTAGCGTGTTGTGTGTTTGGTAGCGTGTTGTGTGTTTGGTACAGTGTGTTGTGTGTTTGGTACAGTGTGTTGTGTGTTTGGTACAGTGTGTTGTGTGTTTGGTAGCGTGTTGTGTGTTTGGTACAGCGTGTTGTGTGTTTGGTACAGCGTGTTGTGTGTTTGGTACAGTGTGTTGTGTGTTTGGTACAGCGTGTTGTGTGTTTGGTACAGTGAGTTGTGTGTTTGGTACAGTGTGTTGTGTGTTGTGTGTTTGGTACAGTGTGTTGTGTGTTTGGTACAGTGTGTTGTGTGTTTGGTACAGCGTGTTGTGTGTTTGGTACAGTGTGTTGTGTGTTTGGTAGCGTGTTGTGTGTTTGGTACAGTGTGTTGTGTGTTTGGTACAGTGTGTTGTGTGTTTGGTACAGCGTGTTGTGTGTTTGGTACAGCGTGTTGTGTGTTTGGTACAGTGTGTTGTGTGTTTGGTACAGTGTGTTGTGTGTTTGGTACAGCGTGTTGTGTGTTTGGTACAGCGTGTTGTGTGTTTGGTACAGTGTGTTCTGTGTTTGGTACAGTGTGTTCTGTGTTTGGTAGCGTGTTGTGTGTTTGGTACAGTGTGTTGTGTGTTTGGTACAGCGTGTTGTGTGTTTGGTACAGCGTGTTGTGTGTTTGGTACAGTGTGTTGTGTGTTTGGTAGCGTGTTGTGTGTTTGGTACAGCGTGTTGTGTGTTTGGTACAGCGTGTTGTGTGTTTGGTACAGTGTGTTGTGTGTTTGGTACAGCGTGTTGTGTGTTTGGTACAGCGTGTTGTGTGTTTGGTACAGCGTGTTGTGTGTTTGGTACAGCGTGTTGTGTGTTTGGTACAGTGTGTTGTGTGTTTGGTACAGTGTGTTGTGTGTTTGGTACAGTGTGTTGTGTGTTTGGTAGCGTGTTGTGTGTTTGGTACAGCGTGTTGTCTGTTTGGTACAGCGTGTTGTGTGTTGGGTACAGCGTGTTGTGTGTTTGGTAGCGTGTTGTGTGTTTGGTACAGCGTGTTGTGTGTTTGGTACAGTGTGTTGTGTGTTTGGTAGCGTGTTGTGTGTTTGGTACAGTGTGTTGTGTGTTTGGCACAGTGTGTTGTGTGTTTGGTACAGTGTGTTGTGTGTTTGGTACAGTGTGTTGTGTGTTTGGTACAGTGTGTTGTGTGTTTGGTACAGTGTGTTGTGTGTTTGGTAGCGTGTTGTGTGTTTGGTACAGTGTGTTGTGTGTTTGGTACAGTGTGTTGTGTGTTTGGTACAGCGTGTTGTGTGTTTGGTACAGTGTGTTGTGTGTTTGGTAGTGTGTTGTGTGTTTGGTACAGTGTGTTGTGTGTTTGGTACAGCGTGTTGTGTGTTTGGTACAGTGTGTTCTGTGTTTGGTACAGTGTGTTGTGTGTTTGGTACAGCGTGTTGTGTGTTTGGTACAGCGTGTTGTGTGTTTGGTACAGTGTGTTGTGTGTTTGGTACAGTGTGTTGTGTGTTTGGTACAGCGTGTTGTCTGTTTGGTACAGTGTGTTGTGTGTTTGGTACAGTGTGTTGTGTGTTTGGTACAGCGTGTTGTCTGTTTGGTACAGCGTGTTGTGTGTTGGGTACAGCGTGTTGTGTGTTTGGTAGCGTGTTGTGTGTTTGGTACAGCGTGTTGTGTGTTTGGTACAGTGTGTTGTGTGTTTGGTAGCGTGTTGTGTGTTTGGTACAGTGTGTTGTGTGTTTGGTACAGTGTGTTGTGTGTTTGGTAGCGTGTTGTGTGTTTGGTACAGTGTGTTGTGTGTTTGGTACAGTGTGTTGTGTGTTTGGTAGCGTGTTGTGTGTTTGGTACAGCGTGTTGTGTGTTTGGTACAGTGTGTTGTGTGTTTGGTAGCGTGTTGTGTGTTTGGTACAGTGTGTTGTGTGTTTGGCACAGTGTGTTGTGTGTTTGGTACAGTGTGTTGTGTGTTTGGTACAGTGTGTTGTGTGTTTGGCACAGTGTGTTGTGTGTTTGGTAGCGTGTTGTGTGTTTGGTACAGTGTGTTGTGTGTTTGGTAGCGTGTTGTGTGTTTGGTACAGTGTGTTGTGTGTTTGGTACAGTGTGTTGTGTATTTGGTACAGTGTGTTGTGGGACTTTGTCCCATACAATGTTTGATGTAGATTATGTTTAACAGCACATTTCAACGACAAGAAAGCAAACTAGAGATGTAGAAACTAGAGACGTAGAAACCAGAGACGTAGAAACTAGAGTCAAAGAAACTAGAGACGTAGAAACTAGAGACGAAGAAACTAGAGACGTAGAAACTAGAGACGTAGAAACTAGAGACGTAGAAACTAGAGTCAAAGAAACTAGAGACGTAGAAGCTAGAGACGTAGAAACTAGAGAAATAGAAGCTAGAGACGAAGAAACTAGAGACGTAGAAGCTAGAGACGTAGAAACTAGAGACGTAGAAACTAGAGACGTAGAAGCTAGAGACGAAGAAACTAGAGACGTAGAAACTAGAGAAGTAGAAGCTAGAGACGTAGAAACTAGAGAAATAGAAGCTAGAGACGTAGAAGCTAGAGACGTAGAAACTAGAGACGTAGAAACTAGAGACGTAGAAGCTAGAGACGAAGAAACTAGAGACGTAGAAACTAGAGAAATAGAAGCTAGAGACGAAGAAACTAGAGACGTAGAAGCTAGAGACATAGAAACTAGAGACGTAGAAACTAGAGACGTAGAAGCTAGAGACGAAGAAACTAGACGTAGAAACTAGAGAAATAGAAGCTAGAGACGAAGAAACTAGAGACGTAGAAGCTAGAGACGTAGAAACTAGAGACGTAGAAACTAGAGACGTAGAAACTAGAGAAGTAGAAGCTAGAGACGAAGAAACTAGAGACGTAGAAACCAGAGACGTAGAAACCAGACATGTAGAAACCAGAGACGTAGAAACTAGAGACGAAGAAACTAGAGACGAAGAAACTAGAGACGTAGAAACTAGAGACGAAGAAACTAGAGACGTAGAAACTAGAGATGTAGAAACTAGAGACGTAGAAACTAGAGACGAAGAAACTAGAGACAAAGAAACTAGAGACGTAGAAACTAGAGATGAAGAAACTACAGACGCACTCAGTATTATGTAGGTCAGGTGACTCACTGTACTAACTTGGTGTACTAACTAGGCGTGTGTGTGGGTGTGTGTGTGTGTGGGTGGGTCTGTGTGTGTGGGTGGGTGTGTGTGTGGGTGTGTGTGGGTGGGTGGGTGGGTGTGTGTCCTGATAGGCTCCTGGGAGCAGGATAAGCGGGTCAGATAATGGATGGATGGATGGAAGCTCTTCTGTTATTTCTGTGGAATGATGGCCTGTAATTTGCGGGGCTGCCCTGTGACAGGAAGAAGAGATGGGCTCCATCTTGGGTCATGCTGCAGCATTCAGCAAAATAATCAGAAAACTTATTTATCGTTGTTCATTTTGTCCCTGTCACATAGCCCTTGTAGGAGGGCCGGAGGACGGACAGAGAGCTCGGGGCAAGAAGAGGAGGAGACTCTACAAGTCGGAGGGTATCAGCCCCGCTCCTGCTCTGCAGCTGCAGCCCAGGTGCCACAGCGACGTCAGGCGGCCGTTTGAGGCCAAGTCCTTCCCCGTCGGCACAAGAACCATCGGCAGTTATCACGGCGCCGTGACCAACAGCAAACTCAACCAACAACACCACCACCACCACCACCACCAACTACACCAGAACCACTTTCAGGCATCCCTCACCAACCCCAACAAACAAGAGACGGAGACACACCACGTCCGGACGGTAACCCACGGCAACATCTCAGCCGCGCGCCAAAAGAAAATTGCTTTCTCTCCCACGTCGGCTCCAAGAGGGAGACGGAGGGCACACAGCTCCCCTGTGTACCCTCCTCTGGTGGTAGGAGGAGAGAACTACAACCTGGCCTCGCCCTCCATGAGGATCTGTGCAGAGGAAAGAAGCAGGCTGCAGTTCAACAGGTTTTGCCTTCCTGCCGGGTAATTTGACATTCTTCACTACGTGACACAGTGTTGGGGTGGGGCAGGGGTGGGGGACATTTGTAGCATCACAACAAGTACATGAATGTTGACTGCAGATCCTGTAGGGGGCCTGAACCAAAATCAGTCCAGCGCTGGACAGAAGCAGTACAGACAAAAGGAGGTTAAATAGCTTTAGATTTAAACCGGCTGTCAGGAAATGCATCTGTCTTGTAATCTGGCATAATTGGGGTATCTGTGTGGGAAGTTGCCCCCCCGTGTGTTAAATGTTTGTGAAAAGACATCAAGGTGGTTCACTCTCCACATTGCTTGACCCTGGCTGAAATGTCAGCAGAGGAAAAATGACCAAAACCAAAATTCCTCAAAGGGATCAGCCTCAACTTTTTTTTGTTGTTGTTGTTGCTTGTTTTAGTTTTGTAACACAAAGAAAATGGGGCTCTCTAGCCTCTACGCTGTCAGCCGGTGGTTCTTGCCAGCCCATCTCCGTGCCCCTGGGGTAATTACCGGTGGGCGCATTGTGAGCTGCACCGCCCTCTAAATGCTGCCCCATCTGGCACTCGTGCCACTTACAGGAATGCGACCAGGTGAAATTTCAACTCATTAAAAACAGTCTTGGCTTTGGCCGACGTAACCAAGGCTTGGGTTTAAATGTGTGGGATTGTCAAAACTCAAGTTTTTAACCCCCCACCACCCCACCCCCCACCACGGCCACCTAATGCTAGCCTTTTTCCTGATACTCGACGCATGTAACTTCAGCAGTCGGCCTACTTTTACCGTGTGGCATTATTAGCTGTGCATTATTGTTTGCGGTCCATTCATAGAATTGCTGTTATGAACACGACATCCTCCCCCGTGGTCGTTAAAACAACTATGATGGCTGGTGGAATACTAGCCTTCCTCAGCCTCACCCGCCGCCTATGAGGGACTAGATTAACTAGACATCCGGAAGGCCCAAACAGACCAGAACGGTTTCCATCTGACAGCTGAAAATTCTTTTTTTCCCTAAACGTTCATTAATTGTGCAGTTGCACTGGTGCTACCTTGGGGTGGGGTTGGGGGGGTGGGGGGATTACTTCATCTCGGAAAAAAATGTCGGTCACAGTCTGGAGCCCTAAAATTCCTTATTATAGAACTTGTGTACCGTTATGCTCGTACTGAGACTCTTTCTCTCTCTCCTGCCAGGAAGCGACGAGGACGTCCTAGGAAACACCCACTGCCTCCCCGCCCCTCCTTGCCCTCCCCTTCCTCTTCTTCCTCTTCCTCTTCCTCCACCTCCTCAGCCTCATCTTCTTCCAGCTCGTCATCCTCCTCCTCCTCTGACGATGACGACGATGATGACGAGGAGGAGGAAGAGGAGGGGATGGCCGGGTCTGTAGAACCGTGTGCGGCCCCTCAGTGCCGTCTCCCCCAGCAGGACCCGGTCCAGTGGATCCAGTGTGACGTGTGTGATGCCTGGTACCACATAGACTGTCTGCACGTGGACCGGAAGAAGGTCCTCATGGACCCTAACGCGGACTTTCACTGCGGCTGTTGTTGACCGTGGTATGTGCTTGTGATGGGATGGGGTGTTCAGGTTTGGACCGTGTTCGGAACCGCAAAAACCTAGTGATCTGTGTCAGCTCAGACTCTTTTAGAGTTGATCTTAACGACCCACAGTCAAACTGAAACAAAGTGGTGGAACTTGTGACGGCACTGACCTCCAGCGAGACTGTTTGTCTTTTTGGGTTTTCTTAAAGAAGAGCTCCATCCACAGACAACACATGCTCTTTTGGTCCAGCGTCAACCGGCCTCACTCGTGCCCCTTTCCCACCACACGGTACCGGCTCGACTCGACTCGACTCGCCCATTTTTCGTTTTTCATTACTGGAAAGTACCGGCATTTGGTAACTCACCACTTTTCTGGTACCACCTTTGTCGAGGTTCTGAAAACACTGGGGCGGTACCAGAGTCAGTGCAGACCTCTGACCGGTCAGAGAAACGCGGCACTGCGTCATCAGTGCACGCGTGAGCCAACACCCGGCACTTCTAAATACCGAAGTGGTCGACGTGGAGTTATCTTGAAAATACATTTTGAAATTGAAAACCAGGCGTCACTATGACGACCAGCTACACAGGGGGTACTGTTACGGTAATGGAAAACGACACAGAAGCGAGTCAAGTCGAGCCGGTACCACGTAGTGGAAATGGGCCGTTAGACTTGGGCTGGTACCGCCGCTGAACCCCTCCACCTGTTAACCTTTCAGGGAAAGTTCACCGGGTGAGAGCAACGGTTCCTCGGCAGACGTGGCTGAGGGAGGCCGAGACTGAACTCATTTCCTTCCTCCTGAGCGGGTGTTCTGGAACAGACCGAGGCCCGGATCGATACAATGTGTGGGAAGGTTTCAGGGGTTCAGATTTCATTTCTGCTGAGGCTGGTAAGGGAGGTGCATTCAGGATGGTGGGGAAAAGGTTGTTTGAAATGTTTCAGAGCAGACTGCCGGGGCGCCTGCCGCCGCCTAGTTGGTGGTGGACGCCGTTCAGGAAGATTAACGAAGTGTACCAGCGCCCCACCGCCGCCACTGGGGGGGCGGTTACAACTTCCTGAAATGTCTCGCCGAAGCGTTTTCCCCGCCGCTGGCTCTGACTCGGGACATGGGGCGATAACAGGCAGCAAACTGATGCATGTCAGCTTCTCAAGTTATGGGAGACACGGGGAGTGAGGAGGAAAATGTTTTATATTCCCTTCCGCTTGCCATCGATTCATCCCAGCATTCCCCCGTCACCGTATTTGCTGTCTCTAACAGCCAGTCACGTTTTGAACAGAATTAGACCCCTGAACGATTTTTGCTTTACTTGGGAGTGTGATTGTTTAAGTAGACCGACAAGCCATCCTCAGCCACGCGCCTGCTGTACCCCGTCCCGAGGGTCATTTAACCTGCTGAAATAGCTCTGCGCGTCTGTGACTGCAGGGGTGGGGATGAGGTTTAAGACCATTAAACCCAACAACATGTTCCTGAGCAGTTTTCCATCATGGGCCCTGCTGTGGAGAGAGTTGCATTCAAGACCATAACGTGTTTCAAAGCTTTTACAACAGTTGCCGCTGCACTTTTTTCTTTTCCTTTCGGGTGGATGTCTACATGGTGGGACGGCATGTTCATTATGAAACATGCGGTACTGGCTTCCAGTTTGGCTCTTGTTGGCTTTTGTTTTGGTTTTGGTTTTTTTTGGGGGGGGGGGGCATTCATTCCTAGCTAAATGTAAAAAAAAAAAAAACCCAGCCCGTCAGTGTAATTGTCAGAATGATTTAGAAAATGGCGTTACCCTCTTCATGGTTTACAACGCAGCATCATTTTGCTCTGGGTGTCTGGAACAGTTTCAGAGGACTGCGACTTCCCATCAGCCCTGGTCTCCTCGCGCGACTGGACGCGGGCTGAAGTGGACTGGACTGGGTTGTTCTACACTTGATTTGCAGTAACCGTACGTACACACATGTCCGGCTTCTGCAGCTGCCCCAGATGGATAAAAAAGGATATAGGACAAAGCAGAGATTCACAACGGGTTTATTTCCTGCAGGCAGAGCTCCTGCCATAGAGCCTCACTACTGCAGACTCGCCAGGCAACAGACTTTGTCCTCCAAAGGCCCCCCCCCCTGCCCCCGTAAGGCCCATTTCACCAATTAGCACGCTTCCATATGGAAGACTGGGCTTCTCTTGGCCCTAGTTGGCTCTTAAATTGGAGACCTCTGTGTTTTCTGTGGTCTCCTCGGCTGTGTCCATCATACAGCTGCCGCTCTGCTCAAAAGGAGGATGTTGAAATGCAGTTTGTGCGGACCAGTGTCGAGGAGGACACGTCTCGTTGTTCCTTATCCGATGCGAGCGTCTTAAGGACGGGATGTTGTGTTGCTGTAAAGCCCCTTGACGCACATTTGTAATTTGTGATATTGGGCTATCCAAATAAAATTGAGTTGACTTGTTTTTGAGTAAGAAAGTTTTCGCTAATAATTACCTCGATCACACCGCTGTCCCGCCTCCACAGTTTTGGGAGTGGAGGAGAAAGTGGAAAGGAAAATGTCTGATAACTCGGATGTGTCTGAAATGAGAAGGCTTGTTTTGGGGGATTCGGTGGTTGAGCAGTTAATTTTGTGCGATTACATTGGGTGTTAAAACTACCTGAAGAAAAGTTGAACGAAACGAAAAAGTTTGGACTCATTCCTGCCCCTGAACGTGACCATCCAGGACGTCTTGCTTGTGGTTTGGGGGTAGTTTAGCCAATAGACTATGGATGTCCTGGCTGTTAAACCGGATGGCTAGATGCAATACAGATGACTGCTTTAAAGAGACGTTGGGTATGTTCAGCTGTCGAGACTTGAGAGATTCCATTCACTCATTCATTCGTTCATTCATCTTCAGCCACTTCTCCGGGGTCGGGTCATGGTGGCAGCAAGATAAGTAGGACAGTCCAGACGTCCCTCTCCCCAGCAACACCCTCCAGCTCCTGCTGGGGGATCCCAAGGTGTTCCCAGGCCAGATTGGACATGTAGTTCCTCCAGCGAGTTCTGGGTCTACCCGGGGTCTCCTCCCAGTTGGCCGTGCCCAGAAAACCTCCAAAGGAAGGCGCCCAGGAGGCATCCTGATCAGATGCCTGAACCACCTCAACTGGTTCCTTTCAACGCGAAGGAGCAGCAGCTCTACTCCGAGCTCCCTCCGGATGTCCGAGCTCCTCCCCCTATCTCTAAGGCTGAGCCCAGACACCCTACAGAGGAAACTCATTTCAGCCGCTTGTATCCACCATCTCACCCTTTCAGTCACTACCCAAAGCTCATGACCATAGGTGAGGGTTGGAACGAAGACTGACTGGTAAATTGAGAGCTTTGCCTTCCTGCTCAGCTCCCTCTTCACCACAACGTCCACATTACTGCTGATGCTGCACCAATCCACCTGTCAATCTCCCGCTCCATCCTACCCTCACTCGTGAACAAGACCCGAGATACTTGAACTCCTTCACTTGAGGCAACAACTTATCCCCAACCCGGAGGGAGCACTCCACCATTTTCTGGTAGAGAACCATGGCCTCAGACTAGGAGGTGCTGACTCTCATCCCGGCCATTTCACACTCAGCTGCAAACCTCCCCAGTGTGCGCTGGAGGTCACGTTCTGATGAAGCCAACAAAACCACATCATCTGCAAAGAGCAGAGATGTAATTCTGAGGTTCCCAAACACTTGGACACTCTCCTCACCTCGGCTGCATCTTGAGATCCTGTCCATGAATATCACAAAGAGAATTGTTAGATCCCAGCGCTGACGAATAAACTTCACAGGGAAATCTGTTGCAGTATTTTGGGGTCAGTCACAGTCAACTTTGGATGTTGATTTCCTCCGAAATCCCTTTACAGTTAATATTTCCAACTCTCGAGGAAATAAGAATGAATGCCTAAATTAACCGGTGCGTACTAGTTTTAGCTGTATGACGTTGTGAATTTAGCCGTGTCTGATGAGCCTAATGCCGACTGTTCGTCACGCCTGGCTTGTAGATAATTTAGTTGTGCTATTGTAGAAACATCAAATCTTTTTTTTTTTATGGGTTTTCTTTTTTTAAATGGGGCCATTGTTTAAACTTCTATTGCAGTAATTGAATATCAAATTGTATAGAATAATATCTGAACATCGTAATACAGTTTTCAAGTGTGGCGCTAGTCCTGTTGCCTGAAGAGAATTTATACAAAAGTAAAAAGATATATATATACATATATATATATATGTATATATATGTATATATATCAGGGTTCTAGCATTTTGTGGTCTTGCCATCTTCACTTCTGTGTATTAAAAACAGTGGTTTCCGTGTTTGTAGTGTCTCCGGTGTTGATTTTGTACGTTGTCCGAGTTAATGTTGGGAAAATCATTTGGATGATCAGGTAGACATGCATGTGTGTGTGTGTCTTCACCCTCCAGCAACACTTGAAAAGAGTGTGTATTCTGTGCATGTCGTTCAGAGCAACACATCTTGTGCAAGTCCTTCATATCTTCATGATCTACTACCAGTACTTCTACTACTACTAGTACTACTTCTTTCGGCTGCTCCCGTTAGGGGGCGCCACAGCGGATCATCCGTCTCCATCTCTTCCTGTCTTCTGCATCTTCCTCTGTCACACCAGCCACCTGCATGTCCTCCCTCACCACCTCCATAAACCTCCTCTTTGGCCTTCCTCTTCTCCTCTTCCCTGGCAGCTCCATATTCAGCATCCTTCTCCCAGTATACCCAGCATCTCTCCTCCACACATGTCCAAACCATCTCCATCTTGTCTCTCTTGCTTTGTCTCCAAACCGTCCAACATGAGCTGTCCCTCTAATATACTCCTTCCTAATCCTGTCCTTCTTCATCACTCCCAGTGAAAATCTTCTCATCTTCATCTCTGCCACCTCCAGCTCCTCCTCCTGTCTTTTCATCAGTGCCACTGTCTCCAAACCATATAACATAGCTGGTCTCACTACCATCTTGTAAACCTTCCCTTTAACTCTTGCTGGTACCCTTCTGTCACACATCACTCCTGACACTCTTCTCCACCCACTCCACCCTGCCTGCACCCTCTTCTCCACCCTCTCTTCTGTACTCCCCGTTACTTTGGACAGTTGACCTCAAGTATTAACCTCCTAGGTCTTCATCACCTCTACTCCTTGCATCTTCACCATTCCGCTGTCCTCCCTCTCATTCAGGCATGTCTTCATATGTTGGTGGGGTTTTAAGACAGCCTGGACTGCACACTTGGCTGCATTTCTTCTTTTTAATACATTCATTTGCTAAAAACGAAGACCTGGCAGTGTGGAGCAGCCCCATGGAAGCTAAGCATGTAATACACTTGATAAAGACACAAGTACATTAGAGTGTTGTGCACAATTCCAGTGAGGAATTGGCTGTACGTTGGTGGGAGGAGACCCACACATGCAGACATGGCCTGGGAGGCAGAAATGCAAAACCACTACAGAGTATGTACAAAAAACCATCACACCCAGACACGAATTAGGCAGGCCCAGTCATGACTGCTGCAAGCAAGCACTGGGAAGATGTGGAAGGCCTGAAACTTGATGTTCTCCCCGTGTCTGCGTGGGTTTCCTCCCCCAGCCCAAACACATGTAGGTCAGGTGACTCACCGTACTAACTTGTCCCTAGGTGTGTGTGGGGGGGGGGGCTGTGTGATGGCCTGGCAGCCTGTCCAGGGTGTCTCCCCACCTGCCGCCCAGTGACTGCTGGGATAGGCTCCAGCATCCCTCGACCCTGAGAGCAGGAGAAGCGGTTCAGATGATGGATGGATGGATGTAAACTTCTTGGCAGGCGGGGAGACACCTTGGACAGGCCATCCCACATGGCCCGCACGCACGATGAGTCACCTGACCTGCATGTGTTTGGACTGTGGGAGGACACCAGAGCCCCCCGGAGGAAACCCACGCAGACACGGGGAGAACATGCAAACTGCACACACAGGACGACCCGGGATGACCCCCCAAGGTTGGACTACCCCGGGACTCGAACCCAGGACCGTCTTGCTGTGAGGCGACCGCGCTAACCACTGCGCCACCGTGCCGCCGTTTTGAGTGTAGCCCCGAATATAATTTCAAATGCAAGACTGCGTGAAGCCCGACAAAACACGTAACGCGTGTGAGTGTCCGGTAGTCTTGGTAACATCACAGCCTGTCAGCTCTCTACACTAGCCCCGTGTGTATGCGCGTGTGTGGGAGGGTCTGCTGTTAAGCGCTGAGTGACGTGACACAAGTCAGAGCGGGAAGAGACCGGATCGGCGGAATATTCCAAGTTCCAGAGGCATGGGTTCCAGAGGCACGGGTTTCAGAGGTATGGGTTCCAGAGGCACGGGTTCCAGAGGCACGGGTTTCAGAGGCACGGGTTTCAGAGGTATGGGTTCCAGAGGCATGGGTTCCAGAGGTATGGGTTCCAGAGGCACGGGTTTCAGAGGTATGGGTTCCAGAGGCACGGGTTCCAGAGGCATGGGTTCCAGAGGTATGAGTGCCAGAGGCATGGGTTCCAGAGGCATGGGTTCCAGAGGCATGGGTTCCAGAGGTATGGGTTCCAGAGGCATGGGTTCCAGAGGCACGGGTTCCAGAGGTATGGGTGCCAGAGGCATGGGTTCCAGAGGCACGGGTTCCAGAGGCGTGGGTTCCAGAGGTATGGGTTTGGGTGGGCAAGAGACGGAAGGGTGAGGACATTTGGAATGGAGGCCTTAGAGTTCACCAGGTCCACCCCATTTAGCAGCGTGCTCCCTGGGCTGTCCCCAGAAGTAAAGGTAGACACGAGTATTCTGGAATAGAAGAGAGAATGGCGAATGAAAGAAGTGGGAGTTAAAACAATTGTGTTTCCCTTAGAAACAGTTATCACAGTTATCTCAAAACCTACACACATGGTTCCAAGAGTAAACAGCAATGTATGGGAATTGGTGTGTACGTCCCTGAGTTTAAAATATGTATTTCCAAAAGAATATCTGACCAGTTACCAGTTTATCCAGCAGAAGGAGTGGCAGTCATTATTGGGCTGCAGTGGGTTAAGAGGTCAGACCTGACAGGGTGGTGATATGTACAGACTCAGTAGCAGTCTTGGAGAGTATACAGTCAACAAAACGGTCAGAGAAGACTTAATCATCGAAATTCACCATAATTTGCTAAGACTACACAGAGGTGGTATAGACGTACAGTTCTGCTGGGCACCAGCACATGAGGGACTGAAGGGAACGAGTGTGCAGATAAACCAGCAAAAAGGGCATTGCAGAAGGAAATGACAGCATCAGTTCCACCTGGAAAAGAGAAGGAACAGCAGCGATTAAGAGGAAAGGAATGGAGATATGATAGAAAAGGAGGGAGGAAGACCTGAAAGGAAGGGGGCATTACGAAATACAAAAATCTGTCATAACAAAGAACAATGAAGAAAGGAAGAGAAGGGAGGAGATCATCGTAACAAGACTAAGACCGGGTCACACAGGATTAAATGGCACCTTGTTTGTAATGGGGGGGGGGGGGGGGGGGCGGGACGTGATAAGTGTGAGAACTGTGGAGTGAAAGAAAACGCTGAACTACATCGTAACATGCAGGAAGCGGAAAGAGAAAGGTGACAGGATAAAGTCCGGCAGGCGGGACGGGAGGGGAATGTGAAGGGGATCCTGGGAACAGGAGGAGAGGGAGAGGGGGTTCAAATCACCAGGAGGGCACTCTTTACTTTCTTATGTGACACAAGTCGATGGGTAGAATGTAATAGGGTAAAATGACATGATGTTACATACTCTTGTACAGTAGGTGGCGGTATGCACCTTAAAGTTGTTTACAATCCGCCAGTAAACTGAGAGGAGGAGGAGGAGGGGGGGAATAAGAAGAAGAAGAAGAAGAAGAAGAAGCAAATGGCGGAGCATAATGCAACCCCCCCCCCAAAAAAAACCCAACTCGATCTTTTTGGATTTTTCCAAAAGAGAAGGAAAGGTAAGAATTTAACCTGTGTAGTAACTTTTCAGTCATGGTTAAAATTGCCTGTTGATTTATGATATTGTAACGTAAACAGATAAGTAAACCCGTTAGGACCCTGTAGTCGACCGGTAATGTCGCCGCCCGCGGTGTGGGAAACACGGGTTCGCGTGGCGGTTCCCGAACTGCCCCCCCCCCCGAATTCGCCACAAACTCAATTGGAATCGGTACCTACAATCGTGATGAAGAGACATCCTCTTCATCACACTCGTCTGTTGTTGTCCTTTAGCAGGGGGTTCTCGTGAGTAAATCACGTTTCTATTAAACCAACCAAATCTTCAATGTAAACAAGGCGCCAAGAGTGCGTAAAAAATAGAGCTTTTTATCAAAACGAGTTCACAGGGGAGGCCCCGCCCCCCCGGAAACGCACGCTGAAACGCACACTCACTCACCGTCTTTCACTCCCAGCATGCACCCCGAGAGGGAGCGACGGAGGGGGGGGGTGAGAGAAAGAGGATTTTTTGAATTTAAAACAACTTTTTATTTTACATAAAACAAAACTTCAACAATGACATGTCCGTTTGACAACACCAAACATAAGCAACTGCTTTACATTAAACATCCCAAAAGAGCTTTTAAAAAAAGTGGGTCAAGTCCCACACGCCCAAAAGTCCCACACTCCCAAAAGTCCCACAGGCCCAAAAGTCCCACACTCCCAAAAGTCCCACACTCCCAAAGGTCCCACACGCCCAAAAGTCCCACACGCCCAAAAGTCCCACACTCCCAAAAGTCCCACACTCCCAAAAGTCCCACACTCCCCAAAGTCACAGACTCCCAAAAGTCCCACATGCCCAACGTCCCACACCCCCAAAAGTCACAGACTCCCAAAAGTCCCACACTCCCCAAAAGTCCCACACTCCCAAAAGTCCCACACTCCCAAAGGTCCCACACGCCCAAAAGTCCCACACGCCCAAAAGTCCCACACTCCCAAAAGTCCCACACTCCCCAAAGTCACAGACTCCCAAAAGTCCCACATGCCCAACGTCCCACACCCCCAAAAGTCACAGACTCCCAAAAGTCCCACACTCCCCAAAAGTCCCACACTCCCCAAAAGTCCCACACTCCCCAAAGTCCCACACTCCCAAAAGTCCCACACTCCCCAAAGTCCCACACTCCCAAAAGTCACAGACTCCCAAAAGTCCCACACGCCCAAAAGTCCCACACTCCCCAAAGTCCCACACTCCCCAAAAGTCCCACACTCCCAAAAGTCCCACATTCCCAAAAGTCCCACACTCCCCAAAGTCCCACACTCCCAAAAGTCACAGACTCCCAAAAGTCCCACACTCCCCAAAGTCCCACACGCCCAAAAGTCCCACACCCCCAAAAGTCCCACACTCCCCAAAGTCCCACACTCCCCAAAGTCCCACACTCCCCAAAGTCCCACACTCCCAAAAGTCCCACACTCCCCAAAGTCCCACACTCCCCAAAGTCCCACACTCCCAAAAGTCCCACACTCCCCAAAGTCACAGACTCCCAAAAGTCACACACTCCCAAAAGTCACACACTCCCAAAAGTCACACACTCCCCAAAGTCACACACTCCCAAAAGTCCCACACTCCCAAAAAGGTTCAAAAAATCAAAACCAGAGTGAGCCACCCGCCGCCCCTCACTGACTGAGCAAAGGCTGCAGTGAAACGCCACCGCGCAGCAAACTCATCTGAGTTGTTCATCAGCCTAACGAAACTGAAAGCCACTCGGACCCTCACCTTCACCCTCGCGATGAACAAAAGAAGTAAATCTTCCTTTGAAGCATTATTAACTCCACTTTTCCTACTTTTATAAATCCAAAACTTAGCTTGTCTCACTACGACATTTAATTTGACACTTCTCTGCATCCTGTCTCTTGCACCCAGCGCCAAAGATAACAACAGGAGACAGAGACAGAGAGAGAGACAGACAGAGAGGGAGAGACGGAGAGAGACAGACAGAGAGACAGACAGAGAGAGGGAGAGACGGAGAGAGACAGGAAGAGGGACAGAGAGAGAGGGAGAGAGACAGGAAGAGGGACAGAGAGAGAGGGAGAGAGACAGGAAGAGGGAGCGAGAGAGAGACGGAGACAGACAGAGAGAGAGAGACAGGAAGAGAGACAGAGAGAGAGACAGGAAGAGGGAACGAGAGAGACGGAGACAGACAGAGAGAGAGGGAGACGGAGACAGACAGAGAGAGAGGGAGAGGGAAGGAGAGAGACAGAGAGAGACGGCGGGGGGGGGTGATGGCTGAGGAGCGCTACTTTATGAATGCAGGTGTCAAAAGACCGGTTCCTCTTTGGATCCAGGGACACATGAGACCAAAGACAAGAGAGAGGCCCTGCAGAGGACGGTGAGTTGGAACCTGTAGGTTCCAATCCCCTTTGCTAAGGATGTGTAGTTTGTTCGGAGCGCCACGCCCCGGTATTCCTGCTCGTGGCTTGTTGATCACGTACCAGTCGAACTTCTCTCTCTCGTTTTCAGTGCGTTGACAAGATATTTTGGAACAAGGCCTCTCACACACAAGCATGTCGCAAAAGAGACACACAAACAGACAAAGTGCGACAGTTGTCTTTATATGTTGCCCACCCTCTTGTCAATCCCATGAAGCACCAGGAAAGCCCACCGTGCCCCAGCAGACAGAGACGGAAGAGACGGACGGCTGATGGATTTTAAATGGCCACTGCCCTGACCTGCAAAGATGGAGGGAGATATACCTGCATTCGTCTGGGTCGTTTCCACGGTAACAATCTGTTTCATCTTCAGGTTTTTGTTTGTTTTTTGTTTTGTTGTGAAAATTGAGCCAGCCAGCCAGTCAGCTGGCCGACCAGCCAGCCAGCCAGCCAGCCAGCCAGCCAGCCAGCCAGCCAGTCAGCCAGCCAGCCAGTCAGCCGGCCGACCAGCCAGCCAGTCAGCTGGCCGACCAGCCAGCCAGCAGCCGGCCAGCCAGCCAGCTGGCCGACCAGCCAGCCAGCCAGTCAGCTGGCCGACCAGCCAGCCAGCCAGCCAGCCAGCCAGCCAGCCAGTCAGTCAGCTGGCCGACCAGCCAGCCAGTCAGACAGCCAGTCAGCTGGCCAGCCAGCCAGCCAGCCAGCCAGCCAGCCAGCCAGCCAGTCAGCCAGCCGACCAGCCAGCCAGCCAGCCAGCCAGCCAGCCAGCCAGCCAGCCAGCCAGTCAGCCAGCCAGCCAGCCAGCCAGCCAGTCAGCGCTGCATCCTGTAATCACTCCAGAGCCTTCTCTCGGTCCCTTGATGAAAGCCAACACCGAGGGGGGCCGAGAGAGAGACGATGATGACCGGCCGCAGAAGATGGAGGCGTAGAGGGAGGTAAGGCATAAAAGGCAGGCAGATTACATATGACGGGGCCTTGGGAATAATGGGAATTTGGAGCCGAGATGGCACATTCCTCATGTCCTGATAATGGGGGGAAAGGGAGAGACGGAGGCGGAATAAAGAGTCTGTATTCCTGCATTTTCCCGTTGTACACAGTCATTCACGGCAACATTTGGCCACGTCCCCGCCCCCCCCGTCCTCTTGGTAACTTATACTGCGGGTGATTTGGGAGTTAGTAAACAGTCGCTGCAGCCTTTTTGTCTCCTCACATTTGTAGAAAGGTGGCGGTGGCGTGGGGCCGGTGGGCCGCATCGTATGAGAAATAACAAATAACAGCATTACCGTTATACAGCGGTGCCTAGCATGCACAATTCTGCTAGCCAGTAAGTTTTCACATTCATACACACAATTCCAGGGTTTAGTTGGCACTTCAGAGACACACAGAAGACGGCTTGGTATCATGCCTGCTATCCATCCATCCATCATCCATCCATCATCCATCCATCATCCATCCATCCATCCATCCATCCATCCATCCATCCATCCATCCATCCATCCATCCATCCATCCATCCATCCATCCATTATCCAACCCGCTTATCCTGCTCTCAGGGTGGTGGGGATGCTGGAGCCTATCCCAGCAGTCATTGAGCGGCAGGCGGGGAGACACCCTGGACAGGCCGCCAGGCCATCACAGGGCCCACACACACACACACACACACACACACACACACACCTAGGGACGAGTTAGTAGTAAATGTACCTGACCTACTGTCTTTGGACTGTGTCACAGCCCGGCTTGTAGGCTGTGACACAGATGGGAGACCAGGCTGAATAAACCTCGTAGTCGGTAATCAGTGGTGTGAGCATGTATGGATATGTGTGTGTGTGTGTGTGTGTGTGTGTGTGTGTGTGTATGTGTGTGTGTGTGTGTGTGTGTGTGTGTGTGTGTGTGTGTGTGTGTGTGCAAAAAACCCAAAACAAAATAGCCACCACCACGATGGAAGAAGGAAAGAGAGTGCGTGCTCTGTGGACGAGCGTGGCTTTATGGCACCGGGCCCAGGTGTGGCTCTTGAGCAAAATGACGACCCTCCGCCCCCCGACCAGGATCCTGCAAAACAAAGAAGAGCCAGGGAAAAGGACACAAAACCACAGGCCCACACAGAGGACGACCCCCAAGGTTGGACTACCGCGGGTCTTGAGCCAGGACCTTCTTCTGTGAGGCCACCGCACTAACCACCGTGCCGCCTGGCTGCTGTCCATCCAACATATATGAAGAGATGATGTTGAAAGTCCTGACTGTTTCCCTTTAACCATGATGCCGTTGTCTTGGCCACGTCCTCCTGTGTGATGCTGTTCTGGGACCCCTTGGATTTATTGAGCATTTCCTGCCACACACTCAACCGGCGGTCACATTACCATTAATGCAACCGAAATCTGCAGTGAAATATGGATGTGAGGAGGTTAAAAGCTAATCAGCCAGCTGCTACTGCCGAACTTTGACACAGTAGCAAGGTAACAAGAGGCCATGTGCACCACCTGCTTCACTTTTCCCCCACGCAGTAATCAGCCTGTCTTTTGGAG
>NC_079228.1:40487422-40507769 GCF_029633865.1 Lampris incognitus | reverse complement strand
GTTTCTCTATATGAAGATTTTAAAGACACTGTGTTTAGTGGAGAAGAAGCATACTGGTACCGATTTTCAAGAACAAGGGTGATGTGCAGACTCTGCAGCAACTACAGAGGTATAAAGTTGATCAGCCACAGCATGAAGATTTGGGAAAGAGTAATAGAAGCTAGGTAAGAGGAGAGGTGGTGATCAGCAGCAGCAGTATGGTTTCATGCCATGAAAGAGCACCACAGATGTGATGTTTGCTTTGAGAGTGTTGATGGAGATGTATAGAGAAGGTCAGAAGGAGTTACATTGTGTCTTTGTAGATTTAGAGAAAGCATACGACAGGGTGCCGAGAGAGGAGGTGTGGTATGTATCGAGGAAGTCGGGAGTGGCAGAGAAGTATGTAGGAGTGGTGCAGGATATGTATGAGGGGGGTGAGACAGTGGTGAGGTGGTGGTTGGAATGACAGATGGGTTCAAGGTGGAGGTGGGATTACATCAAGGATCGGCTCTGAGCCCTTCTTGTTTGCAATGGTGATGGACAGGTTGACAGATGAGATGTTTGCAGATGACATTGTGATTTGTAGCGAGAGTAGGGCGCAGGTGGAGGAGAGCCTGGAGAGGTGGAGGTATGCACTGGAGAAAAGAGGAATGAAAGTCAGTAGGAGTAAGATGGAATACCTATGTGTGAATGAGAGGGAGGACAGTGGATTGGTGAGGATGCAAGGAGAGGAGGTAATGAAAGTGGATGAGTTTAATTACTTGGGGTCAACTGTCCAAAGTACCGGGGAGTGCAGAAGAGAGGTGAAGAAGAGAGTGCAGGCAGGGTGGAGTGGGTGGAGAAGAGTGTCAGGAGTGATGTGTGACAGAAGGGTACCAGCAGGCGATAAAGGGAAGGTTCACAAGATGGTAGTGAGACCAGCTATGTTGTATGGTTTGGAGACAGTGGCACTGATGAAAAGACAGGAGGTGAAGCTGGAGGTGGCAGAGATGAAGATGATAGATTTTCACTGGGAGTGATGAAGAAGGACAGGATTAGGAACGAGTCTATTAGAGGGACAGCTCAGGTTGGACGGTTTGGAGACAGAGCAAGAGAGGCAAGATTGAGATGGTGTGGACACATGTGTGGAGGAGAGATGCTGGGTATACTGGGAGAAGGATGCTGAATATGGAGCTGCCAGGGAAGAGGAGAAGAGGACGGCCAAAGAGGAGGTTATGGAGGTGGTGAGGAGGAACCATGGAGGTGACTGGTGTAACAGAGGAAGATGCAGAAGACAGGAAGAGATGGAAACAGAGGATCCGCTGTGGCGCCCCCTAACAAGAGGCAGCTGAAACTACTACTAGTAGTAGTAGTAGTAGTAGTAGTAGTAGAGTGGAAAGTCTCTTTGAACTGTTAAATATTTGAAACAACGAAGGTTCTCACTTCATAATATTACCAGGCATATTTGAGTAATGGTGTATACAAGTCGTTTGTAATGCATCCGACATATAATGTCGGATGCTGACGGCTTGTGCTGTAGTCTGCCAGTCTGAAGGTGCTCACGGTGTAGATGCACTACGGAGACCTGCGTACCTGTTGGTAGAACCGTTTTGCATTCATTTTCTGTGATACGTTTTGTAGTGTTTGTTTTTAAATATAGTATGTGATATAAAGTATTCTGTTATGTAACCTTGTAGCATGTGTAAATGGAGTCCTTAGAAGTGGACACACTGTAAGATATAGGCTAGCCTACAGCATTACTAGTAAATATACCAAAGTAAAAGTACTTTATCGATTAGCTTGCATTTTATAACGAATCGGAGCAGCCAGGTCCTGATCATGAATGTATCTTTTTTCTTTCGTTCTGATGGGATGGAACCCAAAACAATATTGTAGCAAATTTAGGGGGCAGGCTGGTACACGAACCGGGTACTCCCGCACCATGGGCGGACTGCGCTAACCAGTCAGCTAAAGAGGTCGGACCCGTTAGCCGAGGGCCTAGATCGTCCGTGGTCGTTACACTTCCCCCCTTCTTCAGGAAGTGCGTCCCCGTGCTTCAGCACACAGCTCCCTCACGCCTCTGGGCGCACACGCTTCCGGTGATCTCACCCTCCATCCCACTTCTGACACCAATGTAGTGAAATCAGGGGGCAGCCGGGACGCGACCCTGGGTCACCCGCACCACGGGCATCTATGCTAACTTGTTGACTAAAGGGCCCGACCCATTATTGACAGATGTCTGTGAATAAACGTTGTATCTAGATGAACCGGTTCAGCCTTCTTTGATTTTGTACCTAGATTATTGAGCACGCGTCAAGATGTAGTGTTGCATTTTGTTGTCTCCCATTAGATACATAAAGAAGCAGAGAGACATCCATAAAAACTCACTTTAACTCCTAAACCATCCGAGGAACGCCTGTCTCAGTCTGGACGGCCTGATGCTTTTACGTTCGCATTATGTGACATGGCAGTTGAAGGCTTTCAGTAGTAGAGATAATGGTTGTTCTGTCCCTACAGCGGATAGCGGGGGAACAGGCTGTACAACACCCGAGCCCTTGAAAACATCACTCTGCTCCCGATAGGTTTCTCAAAAAAAAACCAAAACCAAATGCCATTATCTTGAAATATAACCACAATTTAAAACCACCGACTTGAGACAATAGTTCTAGAGCTGTGTATTTTCATGTTAATGTCCAGGGTGTCTCCCCGCCTGCTGCCCAATGACTGCTGGGATGGGCTCCAGCATCCCCGCAACTGAGAGCAGGATAAGTGGTTTGGATAATGGATGGATGAACATAACAGAGCCGTGGCGTACAGAGATTCTCCCTGATGTGAAGCTGCTTGTGTTTCTTCGTGCACTCTGTTCAGAAAAAGGAGACTTTTGGGGAGAAGTACGCCGATGAACTTGGGTTTTTGGGGGAAGAAAGGTCGCAGCCCTGCTTGTGGATGTCATGTGCTGAGTTTGCTGTACTGCACGCTAACATTGTAGCATTTTGTGTGCTTGGTGGATCATAAAAAGGCAAGATGGATAACAGGACATTTTGTTTGACAGAATGTTGCTGTATGTCCTCTGAACCTCGAGGACAGTTTTGTAATTATCAACGTCATTGTACATCTTATGATGTTTGTATGTATGCAAACAAACTCTGCTTCCGGTGTGGGAAGATGGTGGCATGAACTCACGTGTGCAGCGGCCTCACTCAGCGCCGTCCATGCAGGGTCTTTGTCCACCTATGCATCTTAAGTTTGTGTCTTTGTTTGATGGCTGGCAGAGCTGGCGCTGGATCGGCTGGGAGGGCCTGGTTTGCTGCGTCCTGTGGGCCCAGGGACCATGGCCCGAAGACAAAACACCAAGGGTGATGTCACAGGACGTGGAAGCGGGGCAGGCTAAGCTAACTGCTAGCCCAGGCAGACCGGCAGTTCCGACAGTCATCCTGGCTGGCGTTCGTTCTCTTGGACAGTGAATTTTTTTTCCTTTGTTTTTTTTGTGGCTCTGTTGGCTATATGTGGTTTTGCAGTTTTGTAGTTTTTGTAGTTTGGATAGATGTGTTCTTGTAGGTTTTGGATATGTGTTTTTGTCTTTGTATTGCACTGCTGTGGGCTGGGAAAACAATATTTCTTGCGTACATGAAATGAAACAACAAATCAATGTTCCTGATTCCGGATATATGCGTGAGCGTATCTGTAGAGACAATACGTTGTTAGTAAAATAACTACAACCCAGCTTGTGTGATCCCGAGAGGCTCCCCGTGCAGAATCAGGTTGAGGGACATTATTTTCCCTGTGGGGTGCAACTTGTTAATGTTAGTAGAGAGGCATGAGGAAGACAAAGAGACTTGGGGCAAAATGTATTAAAAAGGCTTAATTAGCCAGAGATCCAACGATCAATGAAGTACCAGGCCAGGCAGACGATAGAGAGAGCGAGAGAGAGAGAGAGAGAGAAAGGTAGAAGGATAAAGAAATAGACACAGACAAAAGGAGAGAGAGATGGATGGGCAGGCAGGATCCAAACTACTTCGGAGGAGATGGAGGAGAGGAACAGGCAGATAGATGGAAGGACAGACAGTATTTGAGATACTTTAAAGTAGACAGAGAGCGAAAGAAACAGCAGAGAGACAGATGCCAGGTAAAATAGACAGACTGGTTCTTCCATACAAACAGATTAAGAGAGACAAAAAAGTGACATGACATTACATTATGATGCTTTTATCCAAAGCGACTTACAATAAGTGCATCATTTAACGCAGGAAATCAGGGGGAACTACCAGTCATCAGAGGTCATAAGTGCATCTTCTCTCTAAACAAGCATCTAAGAGCAAAACCAGTGCTAAAGTAAAAGAGCAGTTTGGATAATGCAATAAGTGCTAAGAGGAAGTAACAGGGTAGTAGTGAGAGAACAGAAGAACAATTTCAGAGTTATGCCCAAGTCGGTCTCGCTGCGGGTCGGCCAGTTTAAAGGGTGTGATTGTGGCCTCTGCAGCCTGATAGCTGTGGGGGCATGGGAGTCTCTGTGGCAATTAGGATCTCAGTCTGGTGAAGAATGAGCTTCTCGTCTCTGGAGCCGAGGCAAAACCTATAGCGGCGGGGGGGGGAACACCTCTCCTCAGACTGACTGAAAGGCAAGGGGCACATTAGTATGCGCGCCATCAGCGTGTTGCAGAAACGACATACACCGAAAAAAGTCAGTTTTGGATTGAGATAGAGTCCCCCCCCCCCCCCCCACATACACACACATACACTATTGTTTATTGTTCTGATCGAGGGTATAGGGTTGGTTTCAACATTGGTAGGGACATTTTTGAATGGTTCGTTGGACTAACGGTATGCATTACCACCCGCAACCCATCACACCTCAGTACCAAAGCCACGCTCGGCAGAGCACTAGCTCGGCATCCCCTCCCCCCCTCAACCCAGTCTTCAAACTGCTTCCATCTGGTTGCAGGTACAGGTCCCTCACCTGGAGACGGCCCATTTCAAAAGGAGTTTTGTTCCTTCTGCCACCGAAGTTTTGAACTCACTGAACCTCTAAACTCCTGTGTTAATTCAGTTCAATTCCATTTATTGTCATTAAGAACAATGTGCAGCACATGTTAAAAATGAAATGAGGGCTGTGGCTTCACCAAACAGTGCAAGACAGACACACACACACAGTATAAGATATACACACATGAAGACCAAAAGCTAAAATAAGTTAAAGAGAGCTGGAGTACAACATATTTAACAATATCTACAGACATTCAGTGGGTAGCCAGGTTCAGGTGGGCAACAGCTTGTGGAAAGAAGCTGTTTTTGAGCCTGGTAGTGCGGGCTCTGAGGCTCCTGTAGCGCCTCCTAGAGGGCAGGGGGGAGAACAGTCCATGGTTGGGGTGGGTGGGATCTCTGCTGATGCTCAGACCCCTTCGAAGGCAGCGTTTGTGATAAATGGCTTTTATGGCTGGGAGCTGGGTACCGGTGATCTGCTGGGCCGCCTTGACGACCCGCTGCAGAGCTTTCTGGTCTACTGAGGTCCAGCTACCGTACCACACTGAGATGCAGCTGGTCAGGATGCTCTCTATGGTGCAGTGGTAGAAGTTGGTGAGAATTTGGGGTGGTAGACGGGCGCTCCTCAGCCTCCTCAGGAAATGCAGGCGTTGTTGGGTCTTTTTCACAAGGGCCTGGGTGTTTAATGTCCATGAAAGGTCCTCGCTGATGTGGACTCCAAGGAATTCAAAGCTGGAAACACGCTCCACTTCCACCCCATTGATGTGTATGGGGGAGTGGCTGCAGCTTCTAGACCTCCTGAAGTCCACAATCAGCTCCTTTGTCTTCTGCACATTGAGGACAAGATTGTTGGTAGGACACCATGATGTGAGGTGCTGAGTCTCGTCCCTGTAGGCCGTCTCATCATTGTTGGTGAGACGGCCTACGACTGTGGTGTCATCTGCAAACTTAACTATTATATGTATCGCTGTCCTCCTGTCCTCTATGTATGTCTTATGGTATGTATGGTATGTGTGCATGTATTTACTGAGCCTCTGTACAAAAGATAAAAGCAAATATCCTCTTGTAGGACAATAAAACATCTACCGTGTCTGCGTGTGTCTGCATGTGTGTGTGCGTTACAGACCCACAAACTGCACAAATGAAGGTGTACTTAATGTTATTCTGCAAGTGCTGTTCCAGTTTTCCATTGTTGGCTGCACCTGTGAACTGAATTTCAGCGGGTTTTATGGGGGGGTTCTGTCTGCAGCTGATTAGCCTTTTTAGCATATTGTTTATCCAGCTGTGCTTATCCTTTAATTTCTTGTTTTCTTGATTCTTTATCTCATCCCTGTTATTTAATCTCTGTGTCTTGTTTTGTCTTCCTCATTTAAGGTCTTTTTAAACCTTTATGTAAAGCACTTTGAATCGTCTTTGTGTGTGAAATGTGAGACTTCAAAGAGAGGGCTCTGATATAAGCTTCCCTCTTTTGTGAGAGCGTTTCACTGTAACGTTGCCAACATAACACGTTAGCTGATGATGTTAAAATGGGACCTGTTCCAGCAGCGAATACAAGTTAGCAAACAATCTGCTGGCTTTTCTTTTTTGGATTTCCCCCCTTTTCTCCCCGGTTGTATCCGGCCAATTACCCCACTCTCCCAAGCCGTCCCGGTCTCGGCTCCACCCCCTCTGCTGAGCCGTCCCGGTCTCTGCTCCACCCCCTCTCCTGATCCGGGGAGGGCTGCAGACTACCACATGCCTCCTCCCATACATGTGGAGTCACCAGCCGCTTCTTTTCACCTGAGAGTGAGGAGTTTCACCAGGGGGACGTAGTGCGTGGGAGGATCACGTTACTCCCCCAGTTACCCCTCCCCCCGAACAGGCGCCCCGACCGACCAGAGGAGGCACTAGTGCAGCGACCAGGACACACACCCACATCCGGCTTCCCACCCACAGACACGGCCAATTGTATCTGTAGGGACGTCCGACCAAGCCGGAGGTAACGCAGGGATTCAAACCGGCGATCCCTGTGTTGGTAGGCAACGGAATAGACCGTTAGGCTACCTGGACGCCCTAGTAAACAATCTAGACCCGAGTTCTGAACTTCAAATTAATTGATTCTGACCCAGATAGCAAAGGTGCTGTGGCCCAGACCCGTCCCACACCCGACACTTCATCTGGCCCACATACCGCGTGGAATGATGGCACTTGGGCGGTCCGCTCCTGTTTGCCAGATCTGGGTCAGAACCAAGCCATAGCAATGCCGCATGTGCCACATATTTGCCAAAGGTGGCCCATATTTGTTTTGTGATATTTGGGCCATATTCACCATTTACCACACGGGCCACTTCAGGGCCACATCCAGATTACATGCTGCCCAGAGCACCGCATCTTTGCCAAGATGCCCACATTGGATTTGGCATATTTGGGCCACATTTGCTATTATACATGTGGGCAGCTTCAGGCTCACATCCATTTTGTCAGGGCCAGAAGAAGGCCATCAGTGCTGCATCGTTGCCTGAAGTGGCCCACATCTGGATGCTGTCTGGGGATAGAATCGTTCAACGTGAATTTTTTAAAAACTATGACAAATCCCATCCATTATCCAAACTGCTTATCCTGCTCTCAGGGTCGCGGAGATGCTGGAGCCTATTTCCAGCAGTCATTGGGTGGCAGGCGGGGAGACACCCTGGACAGGCCGCCAGGCCGTCACAAGGCTGACAAATCCCAACCTCTTCTAATTTGCCACCGTGCACTGTACAGAAGCTGTTGCCGTTGATATTCAATGGGAAACCGTCGAAGCTGAAACTCCGGGATTGGCGACATGACCCAGAAAGGGCCGGTGTGGATGCAGGGCTTTGTTCCAACCAAGCAGTTACGCACCTGATTCTATTAGTCAACCATTAGTCTTTGTGAAGGACCTTGATTTGTAGACTCCGGTGTGTTTGGTTGGAACAAGGACTTGCACCCACACCGGCCCTCTCTGGATCATGTTGCCCATCCCGGCTCCTGACATTTACGGACGGGAGTGGATTTGGAGTTAAAGAGGCAAAGATCGTTTGAGATCACTAAAATTAATAGTAGGGATGACTCAGCAGTCCCTTGACATTGGTGGGGACATGTCCATACCCAAATCTACGCCCAAGGTCCTGGTGTTGAAGGCTGTAGCAAAGAGCCAAGCGCTTCAATGCGAGCGAAGGACAATGCTATCAGTCAATTATCATAAACAGTGATTAGCATACGCATCATTAGCAGCCCACGGGAAATCTACATTCACTGAAAAAAGCCAGTGCTTTTTAACAATTTGAGATAAACTGAGCTGAATTTTGCTCAAAGAGCTTTAGTTCAGTTTTGGCCCGTGGCCAAGGTCATGAAGCGTTTCATACAAAGCCAGCGGTCGGTTACCATGAACACTGATGAGTATGCATGTTGTTGCTCTGGTGCAGAAACTCCATCTTTTGAGGAAGCCGGGAAGGTGAGTTGATTTTTTTTCTTTTTCACTCATTGATGCTCTCCTGTTTGTCAGTTCGGCTTTGGGCCAGGGTCTGTTTTCTGCCGGCTTGAATGAATATCAGCTGTCAGTCAGTGTAAACAGTATTTCATATGCTTTGCATTTCAGCGCTGAGCAAAGACAGGCCAAGCATATGTTAAGATAGTCTTTGCAAATCACTGGTGACATACACCTATGAGCCAAAACATTAGAACCACCTGCCTAATACGGTGTAGGTCCCCCTATAGTGCTGCTAAAACAGCTCTGAGCCGTGGAGGCACGGACTCCACAAGACCTCTGAAGGTGTCCTCTGGTATCGGGCACCAAGACGCCAGCAGCAGGTCCTTTAAGTCCTGTAAGTTGCGAGGTGGGGCCTCCATGGATCGGACTTGTTTTTCCAGCACATCCCACAGATGCGTGACTGGATTGGGATCTGGGGAATTTGGAGGCCAAAGCAACACCCTGAACTCTTTGTCATGATCCTCAAACCATTCCTGAACAGTTTTTTCAGTGTGGCAGGGGGCATTATCCTGCTGACAGAGGCCACTGCCATCAGGGGGCGTTATCCTGCTGACAGAGACCACTGCCATCGGGGGGCGTTATCCTGCTGACAGAGGCCACTGCCATCGGGGGGCGTTATCCTGCTGATAGAGGCCACTGCCATCGGGGGGCGTTATCCTGCTGACAGAGACCACTGCCATCAGGGGGCGTTACCCTGCTGACAGAGGCCACTGCCATCAGGGGGCGTTACCCTGCTGACAGAGGCCACTGCCATCAGGGGGCGTTATCCTGCTGATAGAGGCCACTGCCATCAGGGGGCGTTATCCTGCTGACAGAGGCCACTGCCATCAGGGGGCGTTATCCTGCTGGCAGAGGCCACTGCCATCAGGGGGCGTTATCCTGCTGACAGAGGCCACTGCCATCAGGGGGCGTTACCCTGCTGACAGAGGCCACTGCCATCAGGGGGCGTTACCCTGCTGACAGAGGCCACTGCCATCAGGGGGCGTTACCCTGCTGACAGAGGCCACTGCCATCAGGGGGCGTTATCCTGCTGACAGAGGCCACTGCCATCAGGGGGCGTTACCCTGCTGACAGAGGCCACTGCCATCAGGGGGCGTTACCCTGCTGACAGAGGCCACTGCCATCAGGGGGCGTTACCCTGCTGACAGAGGCCACTGCCATCAGGGGGCGTTACCCTGCTGACAGAGGCCACTGCCATCAGGGGGCGTTACCCTGCTGACAGAGGCCACTGCCATCAGGGGGCGTTATCCTGCTGACAGAGGCCACTGCCACCAGGGGGCGTTATCCTGCTGACAGAGGCCACTGCCATCAGGGGGCGTTATCCTGCTGACAGAGGCCACTGCCATCAGGGGGCGTTATCCTGCTGACAGAGGCCACTGCCATCAGGGGGCGTTACCCTGCTGACAGAGGCCACTGCCATCAGGGGGCGTTACCCTGCTGACAGAGGCCACTGCCATCAGGGGGCGTTACCCTGCTGATAGAGACCACTGCCATCAGGGGGCGTTATCCTGCTGATAGAGGCCACTGCCATCAGGGGGCGTTATCCTGCTGACAGAGGCCACTGCCATCAGGGGGCGTTATCCTGCTGGCAGAGGCCACTGCCATCAGGGGGCGTTATCCTGCTGACAGAGGCCACTGCCACCAGGGAATACCGTTGTCATGAAGGGGTGTAGCTGGTCTACAACAATGTTTAGGTAGGTGGTCCATGCCAAAGTAGCATCCACATGGATACCAGGACCCAGGGTTTCCCAGCAGAACATTGCTCAGAGCATCTGACTGCCTCCTCCGGCTCGCCTTCTTCCCATGGTGCATCCTGGTGCCGTCTCTTCCCCAGATAAACGATGCACACACCCCCGGCTGTCCATATGATGGAAAAGAAAACATCAGACCAGGCCACCTTCTTCCATTGCTCCATGGTCCAGTTCTGACACTCACATCCCCCTTGTAGGTGCTTTCAGCAGTGGACAGGGGTCATCATGGACCCTCTGACTAGTCTGCAGCTACACAGCCCCGTACACAGCAGGGTGTGATGCCCTGTGTGTTCTGACACCTGTCTGTCATAGCCAGCATGAACTTGTTCACCCATGTGAGCTACAGTAGATCTTCTGTGGGATCAGACCAGACGGACTAGCCTTCACTCCCCACATGCATCAATGACCCTGGGGTGTCCATGACTGTCACCGGTTCACCGGTTGGCCTTCCTTGGACCCCTTTTGGTAGGGACTGACCACTGCATACTGACAACCCCCCACAAGACCTGCTGTTATGGAGATGTTCTGACCCAGTCGTCTAGCCATCACAATTTGAACCTTGCCAGTCGCTCAGATCCTTACACTTGCCCATTTCTCCTGCTTCCAGCACATCAACTTCAAGAACTGATTGTTCACTTGCTGCCTACTACATCCCACCCCTTGACAGGTGCCATGGTAACGAGATAATCAATGTCATTATTCACTTACCTGTCAGTGGTTGTAATGTTTTGGCTGAACGGTGTAAATCACACTTGTTTACGGGAAATTTAAAGAGTTCTGTTTTCAGGGGCATTTTTCTTGGTCCCCAGAGGAGATGTGACCCCCCCCCCCAGCTCACCTAACTTATACACCATAATGGTGTATAAGCAGAAAGTCCTTCACCTTGTCCCTTCTCAACAGCTCCCCTCCCCAAATCATTAAAATATTGTGCAAATTCATATTGAAATGAAGAGATTCAGATGGCTGTTGTCGGGGCAGTGGTTATAAGGGGCACTCCCCTTCATATGCTTTATCTACTACTACTGCTACTACTACTGCTACTGCTACTACTACTACTACTGCTACTGCTACTACTACTACTACTGCTACTGCTACTACTACTGCTACTACTACTGCTACTGCTACTACTACTACTACTGCTACTACTACTGCTACTGCTACTACTACTACTACTGCTACTACTACTGCTACTGCTACTACTACTACTACTACTACTGCTACTACTACTGCTACTACTACTACTACTGCTACTGCTACTACTACTACTACTACTACTGCTACTACTACTGCTACTGCTACTACTACTACTACTACTACTGCTACTACTACTGCTACTGCTACTACTACTACTACTGCTACTACTACTGCTACTGCTACTACTACTGCTACTACTACTACTGCTACTGCTACTACTACTACTACTGCTACTACTACTGCTACTGCTACTGCTACTACTACTGCTACTACTACTGCTACTACTACTGCTACTACTACTACTGCTATTGCTACTGCTACTACTACTACTACTAATACTAATACTAATACTGCTACTACTTTCGGCTGCTCCCATTAGGGGGCGCCACAGCGGATCATCCGTTTCCGTCTCTTCCTGTCCTCTTTATGTTCCTCTGTCACACCATCCACCTGCATGTCCTCCCTCACCACATCCATAAACCTCCTCTTTGTCCTTCCTCTTCTCCTCTTCCCTGGCAGCTCCATATTCAGCATCCTTCTCCCAGTATACCCAGCATCTCTCCTCCACACATGTCCAAACCATCTCCATCTTGCCTCTCTTGCTTTGTCACATGCGTCTCATGCTTTATAAATGCTCAAAAACACAAGCTTCTGGTCCAGCAGCTGCTGAGGGAGAAATAAGCCCTTTGCTGCTCTCCTGCTCTTTGCATATGGGCACTAGTATCAAAGGATTTGATTTGGTTCAGATTCTTATCAAGCTAAATAATGTAGAGTTGCCCTGCTAATAGTGTACAGGATTGTGCTTCGATGACTAGTGGCGTTTCTTACATGGAATGGGTGGACTAAATGATTCATGTGCAGAACTGTTTTTCAAAACAAATGAAAGACACGCTGCATTTTTGTGTGTTCATTCCCCCCCCCCCTTTTTCTCTCCAATTGTATCCTCCCACTTACCCCACTCCCCCGAGCCGTCCCGGTCTCTGCTCCACCCCCTCTGCTGATCCAGGGAGGGCTGCAGACTACCACATGTCTCCTCCCATACATGTGGCGTCACCAGCCGCTTCTTTTCACCTGACAGTGAGGAGTTTCACCAGGGGCATGTAGCGCGTGGGAGGATCACGCTATTCCCCCCAGTTCCCCCTCCCCCCCGAACAGGCTCCCTGACCGACCAGAGGAGGCGCTAGTGCAGCGACCAGGACACATACCCACATCCTGCTTCCCACCCACAGACACGGCCAATTGTGTCTGTAGGGACGCCCGACCAAGCCGGAGGTAACACGGGGATTCGAACCGACGATCCCCATGTTGGTAAGCAACGGAATAGACCGCCACACTACCCGGACTACAATGCATTTTTTTAGGGTATGGGGACCGTATATCAATAAGATAAATACGCACATGAGATGATATAACAGGCTAATGGTATGAATGTTATCTCTATCTATCTATCTATCTATCTATCTATCTATCTATCTATCTATCTATCTATCTATCTATCTATCTATCTATCTATCTATCTATCTATCTATCTGTCTGTCTGTCTGTCTGTCTGTCTGTCTGTCTGTCTGTCTGTCTGTCTGTCTGTCTGTCTGTCTGTCTGTCTGTCTGTCTGTCTGTCTGTCTGTCTGTCTGTCTGTCTATCTATCTATATGGGATAATGCTTTATAATGCTTGTGTCCAGCTTCAGGATGTCATCTCAGTGACAACTGTGCATCTGCAGATGTGGAGGTCAGTTTGATATCTGCTGTTGTCTAGACTCACTGGATACTCATGAAGCATGAGGTATTGACAGTCCATCTCTGTGTCCCCCTATTGCCCCCCTCCCCCCCGGCTATGCTCTCCATTTTGTCCCAATTCCTTTTGACTTTTTTTTCTTTTTCCTTTCATTTGCAGATGATATTTTCTCTTTTATATGTTTTTTTTTTGTTTTTTTGTGGAAAAACAAAATAAGCAGGAAGTTGTTCAGACGAGAGTCTTGATGCTGCTCAGTAATCCAGGTAAGAACATCACAGAAGGTTGAATCAGTTCATCTGGAAACCACGTGTACTGACAGATACGTTTATCATTCTTCTAAGTGAAGAGGTCACTCTTAAATAAACAAGACTCCTCCACCAAAAAACGACCCCATAGGTGGTTTGTACAAGCAGCTTATTACGGCCTATAGTGACGTTTTAAGCTACTTCCTCACGGTCCTCCGTAATTATAATGCGTTAATTTCCCTGTAACAATATCTGATCTCCTTCCTTAAGCTGTAGTGAGAACGAATCGCTGATGTGGACTCCATTTAAAACTGGAGAGACACTCCACTTCCATACACATCAATGGGGTGGAAGTGGAGCAGCTTTCAATTCCTTGGAGTCCACATCAGCGAGGAACTTTCCTGGACATTAAACACCCAGGCCCTTGTGAAAAAGGCCCAGCAACGCCTGCATTTCCTGAGGAGGCTGAGGAGCGCCCGTCTACCTCCCCAAATTCTCCCCAACTTCTACCACTGCACCATAGAGAGCATCCTGACCATCTGCATCTCAGTGTGGTACGGCAACTGTACCTCAGTAGACCAGAAAGTTCTGCAGCGGGTCGTCAAGGTGGCCCAGCATATCACCGGTACCCAGCTCCCAGCCATAAAAGACATTTATCACAAAAACCCTGCCTTCGAAGGGGTCTGAGCATCAGCAGAGATCCCACCCACCCCAACCATGCACTGTTCTCCCCCCTGCCGTGCTCTGGGAGGCGCTACAGGAGCCTCAGAGCCCACACTACCAGGCTCAAAAACAGCTTCTTTCCCCAAGCTGTTGCCCACCTGAACCTGGCTACCCACTGAATGTCTGTAGATATGTTTATACTTATGTTGTTTTTTTACTTTAGCTTTTAGTCTTCATCTGTGTATTTCTTATACTGTGTTTGCTGTGTTTGTGTATATCTTATACTGTGTTTGTGTATATCTTATACTATGTTTGCTGTGTTTGTGTATTTCTTATACTGTGTTGTGTATATCTTATACTGTGTTTGTTGTGTTTGTGTGTGTCTGTCTTGCAGTGTTTGGTGAAGCCACAGCCCTCATTTCATTTTTAACATGTGCCTGCACATTGTTTTTAATGACAATAAATTGAATTGAATATTACTGAAAGCAAAGTGTAATGTCACATAGCGGTTATAATGTCCACACCAGCTGACTTCCTAACTTGTGGCTAACATTAAGTTAGCTCTTGTGACGTCATTCATCGGCTCTGAGCCCTTTCTTGTTTGCAATGGTGATGGACAGTTTGACGGACAAGATCAGGCAGGAGTCTCCATGGACGATGATGTTCGCGGATGACATTGTGATCTGTAGCGAGAGTAGGGTGCAGGTGGAGGAGAGCCTGGAGAGGTGGAGGTATGCACTGGAGAGAAGAGGGATGAAAGTCAGTAGGAGCAAGACGGAATACCTATGCGGGAAAGAGAGGGAGGACAGTGGAATGGTGAGGATGCAAGGAGTAGAGGTGATGAAGGCATATGAGTTTAAATATCTGGGGTCAACTGTCCAAAGTAACGGGGAGTGCAGGAGAGAGGTGAAGAAGAGAGTGCAGGCAGGGTGGAGTGGGTGGAGAAGAGTGTCAGGAGTGATGTGTGACAGAAGGGTACCAGCAAGAGTTAAAGGGAAGGTTTACAAGATGGTAGTGAGACCAGCTATGTTGTATGGTTTGGAGACAGTGGTACTGATGAAAAGACAGGAGGAGGAGGTGGAGGGGGCAGAGATGAAGATGATAAGATTTTCACTGGGAGTGATGAAGAAAGACAGGATTAGGAACGAGTATATTAGAGGGACAGCTCAGGTTGGACGGTTTGGAGACAAAGCAAGAGAGACAAGATGGAGATGGTTTGGACACAGAGGTGGTCTAGACGTACAGTTCTGCTGGGCACCAGCACATGAGGGACTGAAGGGAACGAGTGTGCAGATAAACCAGCAAAAAGGGCATTGCAGAAGGAAATGACAGCATCAGTTCCACCTGGAAAAGAGAAGGAAAAGCAGCGATTATGAGGAAAGGAACGGAGATATGATAGAAAAGGAGGGAGGAAGACCTGAAAGGAAGGGGGCATTACAAAATACAAAAATCTGTCATAACAAAGAACAATAAAGAAAGGAAGAGAAGGGAGGAGATCATCGTAACAAGACTAAGACCGGTCACACAGGATTAAATGGCACCTTGTTTATAATGGGGGGCAGGACGTGATCAGTGTGAGAACTGTGGAGTGAAAGAAAACGCTGAACATGTAACACTACATCGTAACATGCAGGAAGCGGAAAGAGAAAGGTGACAGGATAAAGTCCGGGAGGCGGGACGGGAGGGGAATGTGAAGGGGGTCCTGGGAACAGGAGGAGAGGGAGAGGGGGTTCAAATCACCAGGAGGGCACTCTTTACTTTCTTATGTGACACAAGTCGATGGGTAGAATGTAATAGGGTAAAATGACATGATGTTACATACTCTTGTACAGTAGGTGGCGGTATGCACCTTAAAGTTGTTTACAATCCGCCAGTAAACTGAGAGGAGGAGGAGAAGAAGACGAAGAAGAGGAAGCAGCAGCAGCAGCAGCAGCAGCAGCAGCCGCCAACAAGGAGGCGTCGTCAAGGTTCACGTAGCCTGCCAACGGAGAGGCCTGGAGGGCAGGTAAGAGGGAGAGCCGAACGAGCATTTTCAAAAAGGGCAAAGACGTCAGAAAGGCGGAGAATTTAAAATATATACCGAAAGCAGATAGCTTCTTCACTTCTGTTGCTAACTGCTCCGCTGAGGCAGCTAGCTACCTGCAGGAAGGACAGCTGGTGAGGACGCTTCTTCTTCGCTCGTCGTAACAGCTAACGTTAGCAGCCTGCACACCCCTTCTGTAAGTTGTGTACAGTAGTCTGGATAATTGCGTGCCCGCCTGGCCAGCAGGCGGAGCCACGGAGGCACCAATCTCAGTAATATGAGGCGCGTAGATGACGTCATCATGCAGCGCAGGCGATTCAGAGCGGTGCAAAGAAACGAAGCACATGGCTGCATGGCGTTGAGCTCCCGAAAAATACAAGTTAATTAAATGCGATAAAGTGGAAACAGCTCATTTAAATGCGATTAAGTGGAAACGTTGTTGAACCAGCTTCATCACAGCTCATTACAGCTTCATCACAGCTCATCACAGCTCATTACAGCTCATCACAGCTCATTACAGCTTCATCACAGCTCATTACAGCTTCATCACAGTTCATCACAGCTCATCACAGCTCATTACACCTTTATCACAGCTCATTACAGCTTCATCACAGCTCATTACAGCTTCATCACAGCTCATTACAGCTCATCACAGCTCATTACAGCTCATCACAGCTCATTACACCTTTATCACAGCTCATCACAGCTCATTACAGCTTCATCACAGCTCATTACAGCTTCATCACAGCTCATTACAGCTTCATCACAGCTCATTACAGCTCATCACAGCTCATTACAGCTCATCACAGCTCATTACAGCTTCATCACAGCTCATTACAGCTTCATCACAGCTCATTACAGCTCATCACAGCTCGGTACAGCTCATCACAGCTCATTACACCTTTATCACAGCTCATTACAGCTTCATCACAGCTCATTACAGCTCATCACAGCTCATTACAGCTCATCACAGCTCATTACACCTTCATCACAGCTCATCACAGCTTCATCACAGCTCATTACAGCTTCATCACAGCTCATTACAGCTTCATCACAGCTCATTACAGCTCATCACAGCTCATTACAGCTCATCACAGCTCATTACAGCTTCATCACAGCTCATTACAGCTCATCACAGCCCATTACAGCTTCATCACAGCTCATTACACCCTTATCACAGCTCATTACACCTTTATCACAGCTCATCACAGCTTCATCACAGCTCATTACAGCTTCATCACAGCTCATTACAGCTTCATCACAGCTTCATCACAGCTCATTACAGCTCATCACAGCTCATTACAGCTCATCACAGCTCATTACAGCTTCATCACAGCTCATTACAGCTTCATCACAGCTCATTACAGCTCATCACAGCTCGGTACAGCTCATCACAGCTCATTACACCTTTATCACAGCTCATTACAGCTTCATCACAGCTCATTACAGCTCATCACAGCTCATTACAGCTCATCACAGCTCATTACACCTTCATCACAGCTCATCACAGCTCATTACAGCTTCATCACAGCTCATTACAGCTCATCACAGCTCGGTACAGCTCATCACAGCTCATTACACCTTTATCACAGCTCATTACAGCTTCATCACAGCTCATTACAGCTTCATCACAGCTCATTACAGCTTCATCACAGCTCATTACAGCTCATCACAGCTCATCACAGCTCATCACAGCTCATTACAGCTTCATCACAGGTCATTACAGCTTCATCACAGCTCATTACAGCTTCATCACAGCTCATTACAGCTTCATCACAGCTCATCACAGCTTCATCACAGCTCATTACAGCTCATCACAGCTCATTACAGCTCATCACAGCTCATTACAGCTTCATCACAGCTCATTACAGCTCATCACAGCTCATTACAGCTTCATCACAGCTCATTACAGCTTCATCACAGCTCATTACAGCTCATCACAGCTCGGTACAGCCAGTGTATGGTCCCACAGCCGTGGTCAGCATCTCGTCATTCGGCACGCTGTTGTTCAGCAAGCTGTGTGTACAGCTAGCCTTGTATCAGTCAGCCAAACGACCAGCTTATGTTAGCTCATGTACAGTTTGGAAACAGCTGAGGTTAGCTTGTGTACAGGAAGAAATACATTGTCAACGAACATTTGTGTCATCTCGTCATTTGTGAGCTGTGTTCACAACGCCACTAAATCTCAACAATTGCCACAGATGGTAAATCTGTGTCAGTCCAAACGTCTGTAGTTCATTGGCGGCGAGTGTGACGGTGGCGGGAGCTAGCGGAAAGAACTGGAGTTGGTGACCGGGCGCTGCAGCCGCCCACTGCTCCTATACAATAGGATGGGTTAAATGCAGAGGATGAATTCGTTGTAAGAATCTTCGTCTTTCGGCTTGTTCCCTGTTTTTCAGGGGTCACCACAGCAGATTTTCTATCGGTACCACGTGAGGACACAGCACCAATGGCAGCCGCTGTTAACCCGGGCCTTGACCGTTCCGATATGTTCTTATTAATCCGCATACTTAGCAAAATATTTACGTTGGACGCCCTCCCTGACACAATCACTGACCCTGTGGACGGGGGCACAGGTAAAGCGCTGGATGCCATCCCAGTATTCATGGACTTGTGCCCATGCCTGTCGCTTGAACTTCGTGTCTTCAGCAGTCCATCAAAAACGATGATGCTGTGATGCAGTTTAAGCTCAGCAAGCACGCCTGTGGGCCGTCAGGCCGCATTAGAGCGACAATATCGTCCACATTTGTCACAGACGAATGTTGTTTGAGTGCTTTTCCCGTTGAGCTCTCCTCACATCACACCTTGCACAGCAGTTGAGACAGTCGGTGTCGTGCCCCCGCCTAACAGTTTCTCTGGGCCTCAGAACCCATTCCTAAGCGGTACACCGTAGTGCAACAGGCTCACTAGATAAAGAGGTTGCCCCGCAGTGACAGATCACTTGTCAAGTGATGCCATCCATTGACCAACAGAGAGGTTCCTCTGCATGCCATCTGATGTTTGTGCCACTGGTGCAAAAGGGCCCATGATCCTATTGGGCTCTTCTGCTGCAAACACCACCGAGCACCCTGCTGCCAGCACCTTCTTGGATTTGAATTCAGAGTTACCTTCTCCTAGCCTTGCCTAAAGAGGCAAACATACAAGGCGGTAGAAGCAGATGCAGATAGTACCATCTACTGTCATAATGGTAGCAGCAAAGGTTGACCTGACTTGGCACTATTTAACCCAGAGCTGGGGGTGGTTCGTGGGCATCAGGGAATAGCCACACACCGGTGGGCCGGTGTACCGCACGTCTAGGGGCCAGACCTCCTCCGAGTCCCTTGTAGTTCAGCCAGGGTCCAAGGTGTACCCAGTTACCGTGTGTCACCACGAGGAGGCGCTACACAGGGCTTACTACACAGGGCTTACCGTTGGAGAGGCTGTGTACTGGCAGGGAGAGAATTACGCGCTCGGCTCTGCTGTTCGATTTCTGCCTGCCAGAGGTGAAGGCTGAGAGTGACACGTGACAGACACACAACACTACACCAGCACACTAGACGCTTCACAACAACCCCACTTCTTACACAAGAATTTCACACACATGCTGCAAGAATACAATGACAAAAGGAAGTGGCTTTTTTGGGGATTTCTTCTTCATGATGATGTCTAAAATGTGATTATTATCCTGGGGGGGGGGGGGGGGACGTGAATGTCGGTGCACAACGACACAGTGAAGTGTTAATACGGCCCTGTCCTGCCCCCTTGCCACCCACCATTGTTTTGAAGGTTGAATGACATGTTCAGCAAGTGTTGTGAAGTTAATAACTGCGCATCAACTACCTGTAGTCAACTCCCCCTCCCGTCTATACATCCCCCTCCCGTCTATACATCCCCCTCCCGTCCATACATCCTCGTCCCGTCTATACATCCCCTCCCGTGTATACATCCCCTCCCGTGTATACACCCCCTCCCGTCTATACATCCCCGTCCCGTCTATACATCCCCGTCCCGTCTATACATCCCCGTCCCGTCTATACATCCCCCTCCCATCTATACATCCCCGTCCAGTCTATACGTCCCCGTCCAGTCTATACATCACCCTCCCGTCTATACATCCCCATCCCGTCTATACGTCCCGTCCAGTCTATACATCACCCTCCCGTCTATACATCCCCTCCCGTCTATACATCCCCATCAGTCTATACATCCCCCTCCCATCTATACATCCCCATCCCGTCTATACGTCCCGTCCAGTCTATACATCACCCTCCCGTCTATACATCCCCTCCCGTCTATACATCCCTATCCAGTCTATACATCACCCTCCCGT
>NC_079228.1:40478272-40484722 GCF_029633865.1 Lampris incognitus | reverse complement strand
CCGACTGTAATGATGCCACCATCATAAATGTACGTGCAAAAACTTCCATTTGGAAGTCCTCGCCCCCATCCCACGGAGGCTACACAGTGGGTGGAGACTTCCGCAGTGACAGGAAACTAAGGGACTGGCTTGCAGGCTGTCTCGGCAGTAAACAGTGTTGGTGTCCGGTGGTGTTTTGCTATATGAATGTTACAGATTCAGGGGTGCGGCAGCTTTGTACTTGCCTGCTCTGCACCCAGGATTGCTTCCATTCATGAAGGAAACTCCAGTCCACCAGGGCCGCTCCCTGCAGCCGTGTGGGGTACAGCACCTCGCTCGGGGGGGGGGGGGCAGCACAGAGGCACTGCCTGAGCTGTGGGGCTGATGGAGATGGACCTCTATAGGTCAGCATCCTTTCCCCGTGTCTCCGGCCAAGCAAGGAATGACTGACCGGACTCGTCACCTTCTGTGCGCCATGTAGCCTGCATAGTGGAGCTGAACCGCAAGGTTCCTGAATGAACTGTTCATGATGCGGCGATACCCCCCCCCCCTGCTGGCCACCCTCAACATCTAACAGTAATGATTATTAAATCATTATATTTCTATTGCACTTTTCTAGACACCCAAAGCGCTTCACATTGAAGGGGGTAACTTCCCTCAACCACCACCAACGTGCAGCACCACCTGGGTGGTGCACGGCAGCCATTTTGAGCCAGAACGCTCACCACACATCAGCTTGGGGTGGAGAGGGAGGATCATTGAGCAGTTGCATGGGGGGGTGATTAGGTGTCTGGATGGAGAGCGCCAGGTTGGGAATGTTGCCAGGACACCGGGGGACCCCCTGCTCTTTGCTTAAGTGGGATGGACTCTTTGAGTCAGGACCTGGGTCTAACGTCTGAGCCTAAGGACGGCATCTCATACAGCACAGTGACCCCGTCACTGCACCGGGGCATTGGGGTTTGATATGTTTGTTGTTGTTGTTGTTTTTTTTTAATATTAGGAGCAGAGGAAGACTGCCACCTACTGGCCACCAACACCACTTCCGTCAGCAACTCCGTTTTCCCCGGAGGTCTCCTATCCAGGTACTAGCCAAGCCCACACCTGCTTAGTGTCTGATATTTGGCAGAGCCAGGGTACCTGTTGGTATGGCTGCCATTGCCTCCTTATCTCCTTATATGGGCCGCTACTTCCAATCTCAACGATTAAACCAATAAAATAGCGTGTTATTTATTTATTAACCCCCCCCCCTTTTCTCCCCAGTTGTGCTTGGCCATTACCCCACTCCTCCGAGCCGTCCCGGTCTCTGCTCCACCCCCTCTGCTGATCCAGGGAGGGCTGCAGGCTGCCACATGCCTCCACCCATACACGTGGAGTCACCAGCCGCTTCGTTTCACCTGACAGTGAGGAGTTTCACCAGGGGGACACAGCGCGTGGAGGATCACGCTATTCCCCTCCACCCCTGAACAGGTGCCCTGACCGACCAGAGGAGGCGCTAGTGCAGCGACCAGGACACATACCCACATCCGGCTTCCCACCGCAGACACGGCAGTTGCGTCTGTAGGGACCGCCGGACCAAGCCGGAGGTAACACGGGGATTCGAACCGGCGATCCGTGTTGGTAGGCAACGAATAAACCGCCACGCTACCCGGACGTCCCATTTTACCTCAATGTGAACCTTGTATTACGAAAACAGATTTGTCTAGTCTTGTCACTATGTTTCCATCATTATTTTAATGACTACCCCCCCCAAAAAAAACAACCCCCCCCCCCAAAAAAACAAAACCCCACACCAAAACAAAAGAAAACAGGCTGCTCTGTTAGAGGTGGCTGTGGGAGCAGTGGAGCCCAAAAGACTTTAGGAGAGTAACAATGTCCCAGATAGTATAGTTAGTATACCAGTTTGTCCCAAACTGGAATTTGCAGAATGATTCTCGAGCCAGAGAGTGTGTAGGTTGCTGAGCTGCCCCCGGTGGTCTCCAGTAGGCTTCAGAAGGACATGTGTAATCCCAGGATAAACGTGAATAAGGCTTTTCTTGTGGAGGTATGGCACGGTGAGCGTCGGTGCAGGACGACATGAGCCCCACAGCTTCCTGCCCCCGTTTCTGCTGCCACATGCATCATCACGGGGAGGATCCGACCAGTCAGTTAGAAGACGACATTCTGCAGCCACTTCCTACAGGTTTACCGCACGAAGACGGTTAAGCTTCACAGACGATGGCGAAGCTAATGCTGGGATCAATACGAGGTTGCTAACGTAAGTGCACTAACTTATTTGTAGTCGGAGGTGATTTTAACGGCCGTGTTCAAAAAGAGTCTGAATATCGTGTGGTTAGTAGAATTATGAGATAAGTTGAGATCGATCACCGCTGTGCGTCTTGTTACACTCTCAGAATAAAGGTCCAACTTTTATTCTCAGAGGAGCAAATGTTGTAGGGGTACCTTTAAAGGTACATAAATGGGCCTTAAAGAACTAATAAGTCCCATTTTTTGGCATGAAAGGTACAGGCACACCGAAGGTACATAGCTGTGCCTGTTTTAATACTGTGGGGGAGGGGGGGGTTCAAAGCATGGATTGGTGAAATATGCCACAGACCGTTATGATTGGTGATTACATTTTGAACGCCCTAACCCAACTGTCAATCATTTTTGAATCAGAGGGTTGAGTCTTGTGGAGGGAAAAACCAAACGTATGGATCGGTGAAATATCCCAGAGAGTCGCGCGGCATTTCGGTCCTACATGGAAATGATGTCATGGTTACACCGGGTTATGAACGGGCACTGGAGCGCGTCATCTTATCCCAGTGAAGACTAGTTAGAGTGACCCATCCCTCCACCCCTCCACCCCTCCACCCTCCATCCCTCCAGGCCCGGCATGCTCACCGTGAGCGCTCATCCTGTGACAATGTGCAGTGGTTTTGGTTTCCTGAAGGCCTCTCGTGGGTCATGTGTGCACGTACTAAATATGATGTAATGAAGCCGACAACTTCTCTCTTTTGCTGGATGTAGTGCAGTGAAAGCCAGCAGCTCGCTGTCGGAGTCACTCCTGTCACTCCTCCATCAACTCGAGTGGCCAGTATAAGCTGCTGGTGATGGCTGGAACCTGGATCAGGATAAGTGCTGTCCACTGGATTGATGTCCATGACATCTGGGGTGGCATGGCTCAGGAGGTGGAGCGGGTCTAGTAACCAGAAGGTCACTGGTTTGATCCCCGGTTCCTGCAGAGAGTGTGCCGGAAGTGTCCTTGAGCAAGACAGTAACCCCTAACTCTCCTGATGAGTAGCTTGGCACCTTGCATGGCAGCCTCCTCCATCAGTGTGTGAAGGGGTGGATGTGAGGCGCACACTGTAAAGCTCTTTGAGTGGCCGGTAGACTGGAGAAGCGCTGTGTCAATGCAGCCCCTTGTCTCAATAACACCCCAACCTGGCGACACATTCTCATGCTTTGTGTTCTTCTTCATTGTGACAGGCAGTGTTGGAGGAAACGGCCCCAGAACAGTAAAGACGGCGGAAGTAGCGAAAGGAATAATGAACAACCACGTCTGACGGTATAGCCATCTCAGAAACGTGAAGACCCAGTCTTGTGGAAGTGTAGAGGGAATCCAGCTCACATCTTCGCTGTACAGAGTGATGACCAGGTTTCTCGGACGAGAAGACGCACCAACATCCAGCACAACCTCCCAGGACACATTCCTGCTGTGCTGGATGGCGTTCACGTCACCGCATCAGGTAAATGACCCTTCCTCACACGTGTTGTGCTGAGGAGATAGTAGTTGTCACATCCGTCACCATGCGGCTGTCACTCTGCATTTGTTTGGTTTTTCCTCATTCGCTTAACAAATTGGGCGGCACGGTGGCGCAGGGGTTAGCGCGGTCGCCTCACTGCAAGAAGGTCCTGGGTTCGAGCCCGGGGTAGTCCAGCCTTGGGGGTGGTCCCGGGTGGTCCTCTGTGTAGGGTTTGCATGTTCTCCCCGTGTCTGGGTGGGTTTTCCTCCGAGGGTCCGGTTTCCTCCCACAGTCCAAAGACCTGTAGGTCAGGTGGCTCACCGTACTAACTGGTCCCTAGGTGTGTGTGTGTGGTGGGGGGGGGGGCCCTGTGATGGCCTAGCAGCCTGTCCAGGTGTCTCCCACCTGCCTTCCGCCCAATGACTGCTGGGATAGGCTCCATCATCCCGTGACCCCAGTTGGATAAGCAGCTTGGATAATGGGTGGGTGGATGGACTTAATAAACACCAGACTGGTTGATGGTCTTCTTTTTTTTTTTTTTAAGATGTCCAGTCTAGTCAAACGAAGGTAAATGTCTTTTTGTCTGACATGATCCATCAAAGTTTGCAATCCATGATCTTATTCCTGAATACTCGTGTATGATGATGTCCACTGACTTAAGTTGCCGTGAGTTAAACGCTTGTCTCATGATGTGGCATATGTATTTTGATAGTATGACAGAAAAATAAGCAAAATTGGGAGTTTTCAGTCCCCACCAAATCAGTCTAACGTGTAAACTGTAAAGTAACGACTGATCGGCGTGACTGTTCTCTGGTACGCCTTCAAATCCAACACAACTCTGACAATTCAACTTGACCGTGTAGAAAGGACGTCTCGATGCGGCTCAGTGATCCAGGTAAGGAAAGGACAGAAGTTGAGTCAGGTCATCCGGGCACAGCGTTTATCGACCGATACGTTTCATCGCTCACCAAGTGACATCCTCAGCCGGGTGACGGCTTCAGTCTGATGTGATGTGACTTAGTGAGTGGCTGCATACAACACAGGGAATCGGTATGCCAGCGTGTCCTGGACCTGGACTTCAGGTTCTCAAAGGCAATCTTTACTAATTATCCAGAACTGCTTACAGCCCCATCCTTTGGCCGAGCTGTGGACGACAGCAGCACAGGGGTTTTGTTATACGTCTATAGCCACCGCCGGTCCCCCTCATCTGCATGTTTCAACAACCAATCAGCACCGCCTCTCGAGAGGGGAACAGTCACCACAGTTGAGATGAGGAAGGGGGCTCTCCTGGCTGCCCCCAGCCCAACCTGCCACCCACAGTGACCCAGCGACTTCCCGCCATCCCAGTAGTCCCAGTTTTAAATGTGGGCTTGTGTCGTGTGTGGGAGTTGAAATGGGGGGGGGGTGGTGAGTCGTCAGGCTCATCAGACCCGAACCATTCACACTCCTCCTGCCCAGCTGACCCTGACCTGGTATTGGTTGTGTGAATAGGTGTGTGTACTTAACTAGTGTGATTGGGATTAAAATTCCAGACGTTGTTGAGGTGCAAGCAGGCATAAGAGTGTCACGGGAAAGATCTCAATCACCCGCCTTGCCTCCACCTAAATGGCTCACACCCCACCTGTCCCCTGTCATTTGGTTTGTTGCTGTTCCAGAACTGGGAGAGAAGGGCGAGGCACAGCAAGACCAATGCAGGAGTGCCACAGACCGGAGAGCGGCCGAGCAGACCCCCCCCCCCCCCGGGTCCAGCCGTGCTCATCCCTGGTACTGAGGGCAACCCACCTGCAGCGACAGCCTGGGGCACTCGGCATCCGCCACACATGTAAGTCTGCGTTGCCATCTTCCACACCTGTACTGGGTGGGACTGCTGCAAAAATGATGACTCATTACATTACTCCACTGTGGCTCCATTACATTACTCCACTGTGACTCCATTAAATTACTCCACTGTGGCTCCATTACATTACTCCACTGTGGCTGCATTACATTACTCCACTGTGGCTGCATTACATTACTCCACTGTGGCTCCATTACATTACTCCACTGTGACTCCATTACATTACTCTATTACATTACTCCACTGTGACTCATTACATTACTCCACTGTGACTCCATTACATACTCCACTGTGACTCCATTACATTACTCCATTACATTACTCCACTGTGGCTGCATTACATTACTCCACTGTGACTCCATTACATTACTCCACTGTGACTCAATTACATTACTCCACTTTGGCTCCGTTACATTACTCCATTATATTACCCACTGTGGCTCCATTACATTACTCCACTGTGACTCATTACATTACTCCACTGTGGCTCCATTACATTACTCACTGTGGCTGCATTACATTACTCCACTGTGGCTGCATTACATTACTCCACTGTGGCTCCATTACATTACTCCACTGTGACTCCATTACATTACTCTATTACATTACTCCACTGTGACTCCATTACATTACTCCACTGTGACTCCATACATTACTCCACTGTGACTCCATTACATTACTCCATTACATTACTCCACTGTGGCTGCATTACATTACTCCACTGTGACTCCATTACATTACTCCACTGTGACTCAATTACATTACTCCACTTTGGCTCCGTTACATTACTCCATTATATTACCCACTGTGACTCATTACATTACTCCACTGTGACTCCATTACATTACTCCACTGTGGCTCCATTACATTACTCCACTGTGGCTCTATTACATTACTCCACTGTGGCTGCAT
>NC_079228.1:40448272-40473272 GCF_029633865.1 Lampris incognitus | reverse complement strand
CAGTGACTGCTGGGAGAGGCTCCAGCTCCCCCCGACCCCGAGAGCAGGATAAGCGGTTTGGATAATGGATGGATGGATGTTCCAGTAGGATATTTGAGCTTCCCTTCCCACCAAGCAAGTGTACCCGGGGGGGGGGGGGGGGGGGTGAAGCCATGATATTGTGCACCATCTCAGTTCTTCACTTCAACTGCTTTCAGCGACCTTTTAAACCGCATCTGTTGCCGTCTGTCTGTGTTCTGACCGTGCTGAACACCGTCTGGATATCTGGTGGTTTTCCTGGCTCTTGTACAACTGCTGTGATTGAATCCTTGCTTAAGAAGAGCGGCGGTCTGTAGATATAACTGGCCGGTCTGTCCAGTAAGACTCGTGAGAGGGGTATCAATAAGCAGCTGATGACTCTCCACCCTCAGTACCTGCAGGATATTTTTAGTCAGGCTTCTGCACCATTGGGATTTGGGGCCTATACAAATAATCCTTTTTTGGGGGATTTTTTCCCCTGTTTTTTCTCCCCAGTTGTATTCAGCAATCACCCCCCTCCTCCGAGCTGTCCCTGTCTCTGCTCCGCCCCCTCTGCTGATCCGGGGAGGGCTGCAGACTACACACGCCTCCTCCCATCATGTGGAGTCACCAGCCGCTTCTTTTCACCTGACAGTGAGGAGTTTCACCAGGGGGACGTAGCGCGTGGAGGATGACGCTAGCTACTCCCCCTAGTTCCCCCTTCCCCCCGAACAGGCTCCCCGACCAACCAGAGGAGGCGCTAGTGCAGTGACCAGGACACATACCCACATCGGCTTCCCACTCGCAGACTCGGCAGTTGTGTTTTTAGGGACGCCCGACCAAGCCGAGGTAACACGGGGATTCGAACCGGTGATCTCCATGTTGGTAGGCAACGGAATAGGCCGCTACGCTACCCGGACGCCCCTTGAGAGGGGTATTTATAAGCAATATGTTATTCTCTAATCCTCAATAACCTGCATGATATTTTCCAGTCAGGCTTCTGCGCCCACCTGCCCATGCAAATGTGACTGTAAAAGCCTCTGAGGTTAAACTGGGATTCAGGGTATACGAATCTGGCTGGACTGGACTGGACTGGACTGGACTGGACTGGACTGGACTGGACTGACTACGGCACTGAACAGGTGCTTATCCAGGTAGTGGATGCACCTCCACTGTGCCTGTCTTTTCCATTCCTCATTTTTATGAGCTGATGAAGGAGTTGACTTGTGTACTGATGAGGATGCTGGCATGCTGAACAGTACACAAGATGAGGACGCCTGCATGCTGAACAGTACACAAGATGAGGATGCTGGCATGCTGAACAGTACACAAGATGAGATGCTGGCATGCTGAACAGTACACAAGATGAGGACGCTGGCATGCTGAACAGTACACAAGATGAGGATGCTGGCATGCTGAACAGTACACAAGATGAGGATGCTGGCATGCTGAACAGTACACAAGATGAGGATGCTGGCATGCTGAACAGTACACAAGATGAGGATGCTGCATGCTGAACAGTACACAAGATGAGGACGCTGGCATGCTGAACAGTACACAAGATGAGGATGCTGGCATGCTGAACAGTACATAAGATGAGGAGCTGGCATGCTGAACAGTACACAAGATGAGGACGCTGGCATGCTGAACAGTACACAAGATGAGGATGCTGGCATGCTGAACAGTACACAAGATAAGGATGCTGGCATGCTGAACAGTACACAAGATGAGGATGCTGGCATGCTGAACAGTACACAAGATGAGGATGCTGGCATGCTGAACAGTACACAAGATAAGGATGCTGGCATGCTGAATAGTACACAAGATGAGGATGCTGGCATGCTGAACAGTACACAAGATGAGGATGCTGGCATGCTGAACAGTACACAAGATGAGGATGCTGGCATGCTGAACAGTACACAAGATGAGGATGCTGGCATGCTGAACAGTACACAAGATAAGGATGCTGGCATGCTGAACAGTACACAAGATGAGGACGCTGGCATGCTGAACAGTACACAAGATGAGGATGCTGGCATGCTGAACAGTACACAAGATAAGGATGCTGGCATGCTGAACAGTACACAAGATGGGATGCTGGCGTGCTGAACAGTACACAAGATGAGGATGCTGGCGTGCTGAACAGTACACAAGATGAGGATGCTGGCATGCTGAACAGTACACAAGATGAGCATGCTGGCGTGCTGAACAGTACACAAGATGAGGATGCTGGCATGCTGAACAGTACACAAGATGAGGACGCTGGCATGCTGAACAGTACACAAGATAAGGATGCTGGCATGCTGAACAGTACACAAGATGAGGACGCTGGCATGCTGAACAGTACACAAGATGAGGATGCTGGCATGCTGAACAGTACACAAGATAAGGATGCTGGCATGCTGAACAGTACACAAGATGGGGATGCTGGCGTGCTGAACAGTACACAAGATGAGGATGCTGGCGTGCTGAACAGTACACAAGATGAGGATGCTGGCATGCTGAACAGTACACAAGATGAGCATGCTGGCGTGCTGAACAGTACACAAGATGAGGATGCTGGCATGCTGAACAGTACACAAGATGAGGACGCTGGCATGCTGAACAGTACACAAGATGCTGGCAGCCGACGTTCAGACCTGACGGCATGCAGGAACGTTCATGTTGTTATGTTCTACTGCAGTAACGCATAAACACAATAACAACAAAACAGACCGGTGGAGAAAATGGCTGCTTGAACCGTCGCTGGGACAGGAAGTGGGTCTGTTGAAAGAGCCGACGTGCTGTGGACGGATTACTCAATGAAGCAACGTACCCCCTAGTTTTAGAGAAGTTGGATAACTTCAAACCCAAACCATGTAAACCATCCATCCATCTCTCCATCCATCTCTCCATCCATCCATCTATCCATCCATCTCTCCATCCATCTCTCCATCCATCCATCCATCCATCCATCCATCCATCCATCATCCATCATCCATCCATCCATCCATCCATCCATCCATCCATCCATCCATCCATCTCTCCATCCATCCATCTATCCATCCATCTCTCCATCCATCCATCTATCCATCCATCTCTCCATCCATCCATCTCTCCATCCATCCATCCATCTCTCCATCCATCCATCCATCTCTCTAGCCATCCATCATCCAAACCACTTCTCCTTACTCAGGGTCACGGGGATGCTGGAGCCTATCCCAGCAGTCACTGGGTGGTAGGTGGGGAGACACCCTGGACAGGCCACCAGTCCATCACAGGGTCCACACACACACACACACACACAAGCACAGAACAAAACACCTTTTCTCCGCTCTCTCTCTCTCTCTCTCTCTCTCTCTCTCTCTCTCTCTCTCTCTCTCTCTCTCTCTCTCTCTCTCTCTCTCTCTCTCTCTCTCTCTCTCTCTCTCTCTCTCTCTCCTCTCTCTCTCTCTCTCTCTCTCTCTCTCTCTCACACACACACACACACACACACCTAGGGACCAGTTAGTACGGTGAGTCACCTGACCTACATGTCTTTGGACTGTGGGAGGAAACCGGACCCCCGGAGGAAACCCACCCAGACACGGGGAGAACATGCAAACTCCACACAGAGGACCACCCGGAACCACCCCCAAGGTTGGACTACCCCGGGACTTGAACCAGGACCTTCTTGCTGGGAGGCCACCGTGCCGCCCATGTAAACCCTGCAATGGAAATATTGCCTTTTACTGATTACACCCATTAATTGTGTGTTTGTGTGTGTCACACTATCTTTCATGTTGTCTCTCTCACACACACACATACACACATCTACAGACACACACTGCCTTTCATCACACACATGTAGAGACACACACATACCTGGGAAAACACTATCTAATTCTCTGTAACACACACACACACACACACACACACACACACACACACACACACCCCACACAACCCACACACCCTATCCTCACTTTAATCTGTTCTCCAACTGTTGTTGTGTCCCCCGTGGTGGCAGAAGAGGCTTTTCTATTTATGGAGGAGTGCTGAGCTGATGTGGCATGATGGGAAAGTGCCTCTCGCCCATTGTGATTTCTCCTTGAGGTGTGTGCGTGTGCGTGCGTGCGTGCGTGTGTGTGTGTGTGAGAGAGAGAGAGAGAGAGAGAGAGAGAGAGAGAGAGAGAGAGAGACAGAGAGAGAGAGAGAGAGAGAGAGAGAGAGAGAGAGAGAGAGACAGAGAGAGAGAGAGAGAGAGAGAGAGAGAGAGAGAAAGCGGAGAAAGGTGTTTTGTTCTGTGCTTGTGTGTGTGTGAGTGTGAGAGAGCAAGAACCAGAGGAAAATTTGTGTGTGTGTGTGTGTGTGTGTGTGTGTGTACATATTATATATATAGTGTTGATTAATTGTGGATGAAGATCAGGGAGCATAATATGAGCAGGAGCCAGCTCACTGGGCAGATGTGGCATCAATAATGACTAAGTGGGGAGATGACAATGAGACTGACCACGGCGTCATGGCGGACGACTCTCTGGCAGACAGGAAGTACTACTGCGTCATGGCGGACGACCTCTCTGGCAGACAGGAAGTACTACTGCATCATGGCGGACGACCTCTCTGCAGACAGGAAGTACTACTGCATCATGGCGGACGACCTCTCTGGCAGACAGGAAGTACTACTGCGTCATGGCGGACGACCTCTCTGGCAGACAGGAAGTACTACTGCATCATGGTGGGCGACCTCTCTGGCAGACAGGAAGTACTACTGCATCATGGCGGACGACCTCTCTGGCAGACAGGAAGTACTACTGCGTCATGGCGGACGACCTCTCTGGCTGACAGGAAGTACTACTGCGTCATGGCGGACGACCTCTCTGGCAGACAGGAAGTACTACTGCATCATGGCGGACGACCTCTCTGGCAGACAGGAAGTACTACTGCATCATGGCGGACGACCTCTCTGGCACTCCAGTTTGAGTGTGTGCATGATGTTGTGTGCACCGATGCACAAATATGCTTTCTCTCTCTGTCCCTCTCACCCACTGCTCACTCACCCACTCACTCCCACGGACACATGTGGTAGTGTTGTGATGTTAAAGTGTGTATCTTCATCGGTTGTCATCGCTCGCTGTTTGCAGACCTGCATAGTTTAGAAATAAAGCAGAACTTCGGGAGCCATGTGATGCCATCACACTGGTGAGGAAGACCCTCATTAGCGGTGAACCAAAGGTCAGCCATCTAAAGCTGATGAAGATGCTCTCAAGCTGCCTGACGCCAATGAGGAGGCAGAGGAGGCAATGTGCTGTTTACACAGAGAGCGAGAGAGAGAGAGAGAGAGAGAGAGAGAGAGAGAGAGAGAGAGAGAGAGAGAGAGAGAGAGAGAGAGAGAGAGAGAGAGAGAGAAGGATAGATGGAGATAGTAAGAGAGAAAGAGACAGATATACTTTAGAGAACAGAAATGAAAAAGATGGCAAAAGAGAGGGTGCGTCTGAGAGAGAGAGAGAGAGAGAGAGAGAGAGAGAGAGAGAGAGAGAGAGAGAGAGGGAGAGAGAGAGAGAGAGAGAGAGAGAGAGAGAGAGAGAGAGAGAGAGAGAGAGAGAGAGGCGATACATCAGTGGGATTTGAAAAAAACAGGATGTGTGCATTGAGAGTGGGTGTCAGCGAGAGGTAGAGGGAGAGAGAGAGGTAGAGGGAGAGAGGTAGAGGGAGAGAGAGAGGTAGAGGGACAGAGGTAGAGGGAGAGAGAGGTAGAGGGAGAGAGAGAGGTAGAGGGAGAGAGAGAGAGAGAGAGAGAGGGACAGAGGGAGAGGGACAGAGGTAGAGGGAGAGAGGTAGAGGGAGAGAGAGAGGTAGAGGGACAGAGGTAGAGGGAGAGAGAGGTAGAGGGAGAGAGAGAGGTAGAGGGAGAGAGAGAGAGAGAGAGAGAGGGACAGAGGGAGAGGGACAGAGGTAGAGGGAGAGAGAGAGAGAGAGGGACAGAGGGAGAGGGACAGAGGTAGAGGGAGAGAGGTAGAGGGAGAGGTAGAGGGAGAGAGAGAGAGAGAGGGACAGAGGTAGAGGTAGAGGGAGAGAGAGAGGGGGAGCGGTAGAGAGAGAGGGAGAGAGAGAGGGGGAGCGGTAGAGGGAGAGGGAGAGAGAGAGGGGGGTGTTTGGGAGGTGTGTGAGGAGAACACATCGTCCCGGGGGCTCGGTGTCTTTGCAGCCCTTTAATGTGTTTAATTAAAGCCCTCAGTATTATCTCTGCACTCCCTCGGAGCGCCATTAGCACAGCACCGCTCGGCTAAACAGCCGGCTGGCGGGGAGGGGGAGGAGGGGGGAGGAGGGGGAGGGGGGCGCAGTGGAATTCCAGAGATGGAAAGAGACATGAGGGGAGCAGACGGAGATAGGCTGGGGGGGGGAGGGAGGGTTGAGAGAAGAAGAGGAGTGGGGCGAAAGAGAGGAGAAAGGAAGGCAGGAGGAGGTGTGTGTGTGTGTGTGTGTGTGTGTGTGTGTGTGTGTGTGTGTGTGTGTGTGTGTGTGTGTGTTGTCACGACATCTGGCCTTCAAAAGCCCAGAGCCCGAGAGGAGCGAGGCTGCTGTGGAGACCAGTGTTACACAGCAGCTTAAACGTGTGGGGGACTGATAACGCCGCCACACCACGCCACGCCACGCCACGCCACACCACGCCACGCCACACCACGCCACGCCACGCCACGCCACGCCACGCCACGCCACGCCACACCATGCCACACCACACCACGCCACACCACGCCACGCCACACCACGCCACACCACACCACGCCACGCCACGCCACGCCACGCCACGCCACGTCACTCAGGACATGCCACGCCACGCCACGCCGCCGGCTTGTTTAACCAGTCTGACTCCCATCACACCACCTGGACCAGTATGTTGATCTCTCGCCCCAGGACCGGTGGCTGGAAGGCCACCATTTTATTCTTTTAGGTCCCAAGTTGTCTTTGTTTTGTGTGTACTCGTATTTCAACAGATGGCGGCTGCAGAAAGGAAGTTGCAAATATTCTGAGGCCAGGCGACGACGACAACAAGCCACACGGACATCCGCCACGTGACCGTTACCACGGCGGCTGCTGTCTCAACACATACTTGGTTTTGTTTTTTAAAAGATTTTTCTCTCTCCCCCTTTTTCTCCCCAACGGCATCCTGCCAATCACCCCCCTCCTCCTCTGAGCCGTCCCGGTCTCTGCTCCACCCCCTCTGCTGATCCGGGGAGGCTGCAGACTACCACCTGCCTCCTCCTCCCATACATGTGGAGTCACCAGCCGCTTCTTTTCCCCTGACAGTGAGGAGTTTCACCAGGGGGACGTAGCACGTGGGAGGATCACGCTATTCCCCCCCAGTTCTCCCTCCCCCCGAACAGGCGCCCCGACTGACCAGAGGAGGCGCTAGTGCAGCGACCAAGACACATACCCACATCCGGCTTCCCGCCCACAGACACGGCCAGTTGTGTCTGTTGGGACGCCCGACCAAGCCGGAGGTAACACGGGATTCGAACCGGTGATCCCCGTGTTGGTAGGCAACGGAGTAGACCACCACGCCACCAGGACGCGTTTAAGTCATGCGTTTAAAGGTACAATCCGTAGTTGACACACACAGCAGCTGCCCGCCCCGCTCCCGCTGTTCTGGCCAGACTTGGGAATGGTGCTGGCTTCACTAGCGGCCCATGAGCGGCTCCGCTGCAGCGTTCCAGGACTGCACAAGTGGCGGTCCGGCGGACCCTCCTCTGATCCTCATGAAGGGCCCAAAGCTCACGTGCATGGATGGCTGCAGACCACGTGATGTGGCTGTGCTCAGTAGAGACCAGGAATGTGATGTAAGACTGTCGGGAATAGCAACTTCGGTTATTTGGGAGCAATCAGTGATTCTAACAATTAATCAAGTTAACGAGGTAGGACAAAAGTATTTTTTAAGTGTTCTGTTTGAGAGCAGTAATGTAACGTACAAGGCACTCCTGCTGATGCTGTACACTCAGAGTACTGCAGTATCTTCCTGATGATATACACTCAGAGTACTGCAGTATCTTCCTGATGATATACACTCAGAGTACTGCAGTATCCTCCTGATGATATACACTCAGAGTACTGCAGTGTCCTCCTGATGATATACACTCAGAGTACTGCAGTATCTTCCTGATGATATACACTCAGAGTACTGCAGTATCTTCCTGATGATATACACTCAGAGTACTGCAGTGTCCTCCTGATGCTATACACTCAGAGTACTGCTATACACTCAGAGTACTGCAGTATCTTCCTGATGATATACACTCAGAGTACTGCAGTATCTTCCTGATGATATACACTCAGAGTACTGCAGTATCTACCTGATGCTATACACTCAGAGTACTGCAGTATCTTGGTTGTTGTTTTCCTCCATGCTGTTGTGTGTTTGTTGGTGGTTTCTTGTGTTTTTGATGTACGGTGACCTTGAGTGTACAGACCGACGGCGGTCGTGTGGGCCGCCTGCTGTCTGGGAGATGCTGCAGCGTGGACTTTGTGCCGCTGGGATGAGTCCGGCTTTGCCACGCTTCCAGGTCACTGCAGCCCCTTTGCCTGTTAGTTGAACGCCGTCCCAAACTTTGGACATTTTCTGTCCCTTTTTCAAGCTCCTGCCTCTTCCTGGCCACGACATGGACGTCCCCCTGGGATTGGTCCTTGGGCGCTGCAGGAAAGGGCGTCCCGCTGCTCGTGGCTGCCCCCGGAGGCAGGAGGAGCAGGATGGGACGATGCAGAAGGGTTCTGCAGCCGCCTCTCCCTGCACACGTGTGTGTGTGTGTGTTGTAGTGTGTGTTGTAGTGTGTGTTGTAGTGTGTGTCGTGGCTGCTGTGAGATGAATAAAGCCTCTCTTCTTCCTCTCTTGTCTTTCTGTTCCTCGACTCATACTATCTGCTGCGTCTGTCCACACGTCCCGCCATGTTCACACCTGCCTAACAAATCTGAAGTGAAGCTTGGAGGTCGCAAATTTAACCAAGGATGTTTTTCTTTCTCTATTATGTGTGACAGTTGCAGAGTTAGACTCCAGTTCTGTGCAGAAACTGTTCCAACTTGCAGGCTTCACCGTGGAGGTCTTAAACAGTGGTGAGAGGGCAGATGCCTTTTGCTGGGTTGAAAGGTCAGGGACTAAAACCTACTGCAACGAGGGCTGACTTCTGAAAGAGGAGTGCCGGTCTAGAGGATTTGTGGGCCGGGGACAGGGGAGATGTGTGACTGTAGGCAAGGAGTGTCTGGGTGTGGAGATAAGGCCTGGGCGACGGGCTGAGGGCTGGGGTAGATAGAGGTGAAGTGCTGGGGGCAGGGGATTTGGTCGGGTGTTGGGGAAGGAGCAGAGGGAGGCCATGGTGAACGATGTGATGAGTCTTTTAAGAGGCTAAATAACAGAATGTGGTGTTACATGACACAGACACGGTGGGCAGCAAGCAAGCATGTGCACACAGGTGGTGTAAGAGTGGCGTGTTTGGCGTGGCCGCCATGTCACCGGTGTTTATAATTCTGCAGCGTCTCATCTGAACTGTGTACATGTACTAGTTGTAGGCTGTTAATGACTGGACTCTCCCCTTTCTGGTTGAGTCTGCTTTTTTAGATGAGAAACGCTTCATGAACATGGCTTCTAACTCCCTCACATAGACTGGCATCTAGTCTCGTGTTTAGCGGAACCATCCGTGTAGATTCGGGGGGTTGTGACCGCTGCAGAAATGTTCAGGAGTATATCAGAAAATATATGCTGTGATAAAACATTACAGATTTTACTTTTTTAAATTAACATTATAATCCTCCTTGGTATGAAAGTTGGCAAAATCTATTTTTTCTGCCCCCCCACCACCACCACCACTAGCCCCTCTTAGTCTCCCCCTCGTATTCCATCACTTGGTATTGTCCATGTGGTTTCATTCAAGGTAGGATTTCACAGAAACTCAGTCGACAGAGATGTAAGCAGAACGTTCTCTGGCACCTTAACCTGCTCAAACAAATCAGCCTTTCAGTAAACCTTTTTAAGTGTTTCTCATGAGGCAGCTTGCTTTCCCTGGTTGCCCGTTAGCTTAAAATATGTTGTCCGTTAGCTTAAAACATGTTGTCGGTTAGCTTAAAACATGTTGTCGGTTAACTTAAAACATGTTGTCGGTTAGCTTAAAACATGTCGGTTAGCTTAAAACATGTCGGTTAGCTTAAAACATGTTGTCCGTTAGCTTAAAACATGTTGTCGGTTAGCTTAAAACATGTTGTCAGTTAGCTTAAAACATGTTGTCGGTTAACTTAAAACATGTTGTCGGTTAGCTTAAAACATGTCGGTTAGCTTAAAACATGTCAGTTAGCTTAAAACATGTTGTCGGTTAGCCTAAAACATGTTGTCGGTTAGCTTAAAACATGTTGTCGGTTAACTTAAAACATGTCCGTTAGCTTAAAACATGTTGTCGGTTAACTTAAAACATGTCGGTTAGCTTAAAACATGTTGTCGGTTAACTTAAAACATGTCGGTTAGCTTAAAACATGTTGTCGGTTAACTTAAAACATGTCCGTTACCTTAAAACATGTTGTCGGTTAACTTAAAACATGTCCGTTACCTTAAAACATGTTGTCGGTTAACTTAAAACATGTTGTCGGTTAGCTTAAAACATGTCGGTTAGCTTAAAACATGTCGGTTAGCTTAAAACATGTTGTCCGTTAGCTTAAAACATGTTGTCGGTTAGCTTAAAACATGTTGTCAGTTAGCTTAAAACATGTTGTCGGTTAACTTAAAACATGTTGTCGGTTAGCTTAAAACATGTCGGTTAGCTTAAAACATGTTGTCAGTTAGCTTAAAACATGTTGTCGGTTAGCCTAAAACATGTTGTCGGTTAACTTAAAACATGTCCGTTAGCTTAAAACATGTTGTCGGTTATCTTAAAACATGTCGGTTAGCTTAAAACATGTTGTCGGTTAACTTAAAACATGTTGTCGGTTAGCTTAAAACATGTTGTCGGTTAGCTTAAAACATGTTGTCGGTTAGCTTAAAACATGTTGTCGGTTAGCTTAAAACATGTCAGTTAGCTTAAAACATGTCGGTTAGCTTAAAACGTGTTGTCGGTTAGCTTAAAACATGTTGTCGGTTAACTTAAAACATGTCGGTTAGCTTAAAACATGTCGGTTAGCTTAAAACATGTCGGTTAACTTAAAACATGTCGGTTAGCTTAAAACATGTTGTCGGTTAACTTAAAACATGTTGTCGGTTAACTTAAAACATGTCGGTTAACTTAAAACATGTCGGTTAGCTTAAAACATGTCGGTTAACTTAAAACATGTTGTCGGTTAGCTTAAAACATGTTGTCGGTTAGCTTAAAACATGTTGTCCGTTAGCTTAAAACATGTCGGTTAGCTTAAAACATGTTGTCCGTTAGCTTAAAACATGTCGGTTAGCTTAAAACATGTTGGTTAGCTTAAAACACGTTGTCGGTTAGCTTAAAACATGTTGTCCGTTAGCTTAAAACATGTCGGTTAGCTTAAAACATGTTGTCCGTTAGCTTAAAACATGTCAGTTAGCTTAAAACATGTCGTTTAGCTTAAAACATGTTGGTTAGCTTAAAACATGTTGTCGGTTAGCTTAAAACATGTTGTCCGTTAGCTTAAAACATGTCGGTTAGCTTAAAACATGTTGTCCGTTACCTTAAAACATGTCAGTTAGCTTAAAACATGTCGGTTAGCTTAAAACATGTCGGTTAGCTTAAAACATGTTGTCGGTTAGCTTAAAACATGTCGGTTAGCTTAAAACATGTCGGTTAGCTTAAAACATGTTGTCGGTTAGCTTAAAACATGTTGTCGGTTAGTTTAAAACATGTTAGTTAGCTTAAAACATGTCGGTTAGCTTAAAACATGTTGTCAGTTAGCTTAAAACATGTTGTCGGTTAGCTTAAAACATGTTGTCGGTTAACTTAAAACATGTTGTCGGTTAGCTTAAAACATGTCGGTTAGCTTAAAACACGATTTAGACGGGCGTCCAGGTAGCGTGGTGGTCTATTCTGCTGCTGACCAACACGGGGATCGCCGGTTCAAATCCTCGTGGTACCTCCGGCTTGGTCGGGCGTCCCTACAGACACAATTGGCCATGTTTGCAGGTGGGAAGCCGGATGTGGGTATGTGTCCTGGTCGCTGCACTAGCGCCTCCTCTGGTCGGTCGGGGTGCCTGTTCGGGGGGGAGGGGGAACTGGGGGGAATAACGCGCTACGTCCACCTGGCGAAACTCCTCACTGTCAGGTGAAAAGAAGCGGCTGGTGACTCCACATGTATGGGAGGAGACGTGGCAGTCTGCAGCCCTCCCCGGATCAGCAGAGGGGGTGGAGCAGCAGAGGGGGTGGAGCAGTGACTGGGACAGCTTGGAAGAGTGGGGTGAAAAGGGAAAGAAAATAAAACAAACCCCAAAACATCATCCAGACGAGCTGCCTGTAGCCCTGTTGAACCGCCCCAGCAGCCCCAGCAGCCCCAGCAGCCCCAGCAGCCCCAGCAGCCCCAGCAGCCCCAGCAGCATCATCTGTATCTGTCTTCTATATGTATACATATTTACATATTATCCATCAGTGACGAGCGTCCAGGCTGGGTCAGATGTAAATGATGTAACATCAGATAGTCAGGGGAAATATTCACTCCGTACGAGGCCTACTTCTAATCCCAACCTGCAGACGGGGATCCCGTATAGTTTCCTTCCCAGCAAAGTGCATCCACACCATCGGGGTCCACGGTGGTGTGGCGGTCTAAGCATCGGCTTGGTGTCGATGCAGTTGCCCACTGGGGACCGGGGTCCGCGCCCCGGTCTCGTCAGATCCGACTATGGCCGGACTCGATGAAGCAGCAGTAATTGGCAGCGCTGTCTTGGGGAGGGGGGCGGAGTCGGCTTGTGTTCGTCACATGACCACATCTGTGTGTGTGTGTGTGTGTGGGGGGGGGGGAGCAGTGGTTCGGCCTGGAGTCGCCTTGTCAGGGAAGTGGCGAGGCGACTCCTTCCAGACTGCAGGCCGCAGACATGCAGCTGGCGAACGCATGATGCAGTCCGAGGGTGGGTGTTGGAGCTAGAACAGGGAGCGATTAGCCAAAACTAAGTTGGGAGGAAAAAGGGAAAAAAGGAAATAAATAAAAAAAGAAAAGAAAAGCAAAGTGCGTGCACACCATGGGTTCTGGTCTCCAGCGGAAGGCGCCGCCGCTCAGCAGTCTGGTCCAGAGGAGTAACTGTCTGTTGCAGGTCCAGAGACCCGGACGTTAAGTCGAGCTTGGTCAGGTCAGGGCCTTGGTGTTGTGCTAGAAGATGTGAAGGTCCGGTGTCGCAGGCGCTCGGTGAGAGGGAGGCCCGACCCAGTCTCGGAGAAGAACCGAACCACACCAGCTTGTCCGGCTGATGGGTGGAGGGCAGTCGGCCGGGGTCCTGGTTTACTCCGAGGGTTTTGGCGGGCCTCGGGGAAGAAAGGAGGTGAAGTGGAGCCGGAGGCAGGCGTAGAGGTTCTGGACGGTAAGAGAGGTGTTTTCCAGTTTCCTTGCCGTCGTCTGACCTCGCCATGGTCAGATTGTTTCATTGGGTTGTTGAGGCTGCGTACTCGAACCTGCGCGGTGCTGGTCTCACAGAGTCAGTAACGAAGAACACTTGAGGGGAAATTGTGTTTGCAGTGGCAATTACAACGAGCACGCACGGTGTCTAATTAAGCAGTCGTTCACCCGGCGGCATGAAGAGTCGGAAAGAACTGGGTCTTGGAGCGAACGCAGGTTGTGTTGTGCGGTTGTTGGGTTGCCGCGGCCCCGAAGCCGCCGGCGGTAATTTCTTCACTTCAGAAACACAATCGGATTAAAATAACACGGGTCTAATTAAGAATTTGTGCAGGGACCGACCTGCTGTCACTGCAGGGAAGGCCTCGCTCTGACCTAAAAGCCCGACATTTGGGATGTCGGGGATGAGAAAACCTGCTGGGGCTCGAAAAGGGCAAAGTTCAGAGGAGGGGGGGGGGGGCGGGGGAGGGGGGACAGACCTGAGGCAAAGTCTAATGCAGAACATTGTGGAAGCAAAACAAATAATTCTGTATTCACGGCAGGGGCGGCGGTGTTGAGATCCGGCTCTAAGAAAAAGACGGCCTGTACCAGAGGGTCGCCAGTTCGAATCCAAGGACTGTCGGTCATCCATCCATCCATCCATCCATCCATCCAAACCGCTTATCCTGCTCTCAGGGTCACAGGGATGCTGGAGCCTATCCCAGCAGTTATTGGGCAGCAGGCAGGGAGACACTCTGGACAGACCGGCAGTGCATCACAGGACCCCTTCCCCAGTCCATCACAGGACCCCCCCCCAGTCCATCACAGGACCCCCCCCCCCATACACACACACACACACACACATTCGCATCTAGGGACAATCCAGCGCGGCTGATTCACCTGACCTACATGTCTTTGGACTGTGGACCCACGCAGAGAACATGCAAACTCCACACAGAGGACGACCCGGGACAACCCCCAAGGTCGGACTACCCCGGAGCTCGAACCCAGGACCGTGTTGCTGTGAGGCGACCGCGCTACCCACTGCCCCACCGTGTGGTGGACCGTTAATCCATCCAACCGTATCGTCCCCAGGAGGAAATAGTTTTTGCCAGCGGGGCAGATATCACACAACATTCATACACATGCACCAAGGCAGAGGCGTTGTTAGGCTTGTGAAAGACTGGGGGGCTGGAGGCCCCCCCAGAGATCTGGAGATGTTCACCAGCTACATACTGGCACCGTCTTCAGGTTATTCCAGAGTAAGATGAAGATGAGCTGTGCCACGCTGCGCTCTGCTAAAAGCTCCCGGTCAGCTGCGTAGGCTGGATTTCACAACACGAAACCACAACACACAAAATGAGGGCAATCTGGGTCCTCACGCAACCGGGTTATTGTTTTTATCTTCGGCCGCAGGAGTAAAACCCCAAGAAGAAGAAATAGGAGGCTCGGCGTGGACGAAGCTGTCACGTGCTGGACCGCATGTGGCCGGCGCTTCGTTTGATTTAGAAAGCCGAGCAGCAGCCCTGCTCCCACGGCTCCTGCTTCTGTGGTGTGACAAGCTGTTAACTGTCTTATCTGGTACCCTCCTCTTCCTCACCTCTCCAGGAGCTCTTTTGGTGTCTCATCTGACTGTCGCACTCCTCCTCTCCTCTGCTCTCTTCTCCTCTCTGCTCCTCTCTGCTCCTGCTCTCACGGCTCCTGCTTCTGTTGTGTGACAAGCTGTTAACTGTCTTATCTGGTACCCTCCTCTTCCTCACCTCTCCAGGAGCTCTTTTGGTGTCTCATCTGACTGTCGCACTCCTCCTCTCCTCTGCTCTCTCCTCTGCTCTCTTCTCCTCTCTGCTCCTGCTCTCATGGCTCCTGCTTCTGTTGTGTGACAAGCTGTTAACTGTCTTATCTGATACCCTCCTCTTCCTCACCTCTCCAGGAGCTCTTTTGGTGTCTCATCTGACTGTCGCACTCCTCCTCTCCTCTGCTCTCTCCTCTGCTCTCTTCTCCTCTCTGCTCCTGCTCTCACGGCTCCTGCTTCTGTTGTGTGACAAGCTGTTAACTGTCTTATCTGGTACCCTCCTCTTCCTCACCTCTCTAGGAGCTCTTTTGGTGTCTCATCTGACTGTCGCACTCCTCCTCTCCTCTGCTCTCTCCTCTGCTCTCTTCTCCTCTCTGCTCTCTTCTCCTCTCTGCTCCTGCTCTCACGGCTCCTGCTTCTGTTGTGTGACAAGCTGTTAACTGTCTTATCGGATACCCTCCTCTTCCTCACCTCTCTAGGAGCTCTTTTGGTGTCTCATCTGACTGTCGCACTCCTCCTCTCCTCTCCTGCACTCTCCTCTGCTCTCTCCTCCTCTCTGCTCCTGCTCTCACTGCTCCTGCTTCTGTTGTGTGACAAGCTGTTAACTGTCTTATCGGATACCCTCCTCTTCCTCACCTCTCCAGGAGCTCTTTTGGTGTCTCATCTGACTGTCGCACTCCTCCTCTCCTGCTCTCTCCTCCTGCTCTCTCCTCCTCTCTCCTGTCCTGCTCTCTCTTCTCCTCTCTGCTCCTGCGCTCTCCTCTTCTCTCTTCCTGCTCTCTTCTCCTCTCTGCTCCTGCTCTCTCTTTTCCTCTCTGCTCCTCTGCTCTCTTCTCCTCTCTCCTGTCCTGCTCTCTCTTCTCCTCTCTGCTCCTGCGCTCTCCTCTGCTCTCTCCTGTCCTGCTCTCTACTCCTGTTATCTTCTCCTCTCTTCTCCTGCTCTCTCCTCTACTCTCTCCTCCTGCTCTCTTCCCTGTTATCTTCTCCTCTCTCCTCTGCTCTCTTCTCTCTCCTGTCCCGCTCTCTACTCCTGCTCTCTTCTCCTCTCTTCTCCAGCTCTCTTCTCCTGCGCTCTCCTCTGCTCTCTCTTCTGCTCTCTTCTCCTGCTCTCTTCTCCTGCTCTCTTCTCCTGCTCTCTCCTCTGCTCTCTCTTCTGCTCTCTTCTCCTGTCCTGCTCTCTTCTCCTGCTCTCATCTCCTGCTCTCTCCTCCTGCTCTCTTCTCCTGCTCTCATCTCCTGCTCTCATCTCCTGGTCTGTCTTCTCCTGCTCTCTTCTCCTCTCTCCTCCTGCTCTCTTCTCCTCTCTCCTGTCTTGCTCAGAAAAAGGATGCAGTCAACAGATGCCAACCAAACGAGGTGAGTACTAAAGTACATTATGGGGTGAAATGAACATCAACCGATGACCACACCTCCCCCGAGATCCTCCTCGCCCCGCTCACCCTCCTCCACTCACACCTGATGCCCACCGTGTCGTGTGGAGAACACATAAATAAAGGAAAATAACAAAACCAGACTTTTCTACCCTTCCCTCAAGGGTCCTCGTATTTCTTCATCTAGCGTCTGCTTATGATACACGGCCATTCCAGGGATGTATGTCCAACATCTGGTGTGTGGAGGCTGTGGGCTTCTCGCTGCTTCTGTGTCTCCGGGCTGTGTGACGTCCATCGCTTGATGTGTCTCCGGGCTGTGTGACGTCCATCGCTTGATGTGTCTCCGGGCTGTGTGACGTCCATCGCTTGATGTGTTTTGGACCGTGTGACGTCCATCGCTTGATGTGTTTTGGACCGTGTGACGTCCATCACTTGATGTGTTTTGGACCGTGTGACGTCCATCACTTGATGTGTTTTGGACCGTGTGACGTCCATCACTTGATGTGTTTTGGACCGTGTGACGTCCATCACTTGATGTGTTTTGGACCGTGTGACGTCCATCACTTGATGTGTTTTGGACCGTGTGACGTCCATCACTTGATGCGTTTTGGACCGTGTGACGTCCATCACTTGATGCGTTTTGGACCGTGTGACGTCCATCACTTGATGTGTTTTGGACCGTGTGACGTCCATCACTTGATGTGTTTTGGACCGTGTGACGTCCATCACTTGATGTGTTTTGGACCGTGTGACGTCCATCACTTGATGTGTTTTGGACCGTGTGACGTCCATCACTTGATGCGTTTTGGACCGTGTGACGTCCATCACTTGATGCGTTTTGGACCGTGTGACGTCCATCACTTGATGCGTTCTGGACCGTGTGACGTCCATCACTTGATGCGTTTTGGACCGTGTGACGTCCATCACTTGATGCGTTTTGGACCTTGTGACGTCCATCACTTGATGTGTTTTGGACCGTGTGACGTCCATCACTTGATGCGTTCTGGACCGTGTGACGTCCATCACTTGATGCGTTCTGGACCGTGTGACGTCCATCACTTGATGTGTTTTGGACTTTGTAACGTCCATCACTTGATGCGTTTTGGACCTTGTGACGTCCATCACTTGATGTGTTTTGGACCGTGTGACGTCCATCACTTGATGTGTTTTGGACATAACGTCCATCACTTGATGTGTTTTGGACCGTGTGACGTCCATCACTTGATGTGTTTTGGACCGTGTGACGTCCATCATTTGATGTGTTTTGGACCGTGTGACGTCCATCACTTGATGCATTTTGGAACGTATGACGTCCATCACTTGATGCGTTCTGGACCGTGTGACGTCCATCACTTTATGCGTTTTGCACTTTGTAACGTCCATCACTTGATGTGTTTTGGACATAACGTCCATCACTTGATGCGTTCTGGACCGTGTGACGTCCATCACTTGATATGTTTTGGACCGTGTAACGTCCATCACTTGATGTGTTTTGGACCGTGTGACGTCCATCACTTGATGCGTTCTGGACCGTGTGACGTCCATCACTTGATGCATTCTGGACCGTGTGACGTCCATCACTTGATGCGTTCTGGACCGTGTGACGTCCATCACTTGATGTGTTTTGGACGTAACGTCCATCACTTGATGCGTTCAGGACCGTGTGACGTCCATCACTTGATGTGTTTTGGACATAACGTCCATCACTTGATGCGTTTTGGACCGTGTGACGTCCATCACTTGATGTGTTTTGGACCGTGTAACGTCCATCACTTGATGCGTTCTGGACCGTGTGACGTCCATCACTTGATGTTTTTTGGACATAACGTCCATCACTTGATGCGTTTTGGACTTTGTAACGTCCATCACTTGATGTGTTTTTTTGGACATAACGTCCATCACTTGATGCATTCTGGACCGTGTGACGTCCATCACTCGATGTGTTTTGGACATAACGTCCATCACTTGATGCGTTCTGGACCGTGTGACGTCCATCACTTGATGTGTTTTGGACCGTGTGACGTCCATCACTTGATGTGTTTTGGACTGTGTGACGTCCATCACTTGATGTGTTTTGGACCGTGTGACGTCCATCACTTGATGTGTTTTGGACCGTGTGACGTCCATCACTTGATGTGTTTTGGACCGTGTGACGTCCATCACTTGATGCATTTTGGACTGTGTGACGTCCATCACTTGATGCGTTTTGGACCGTGTGACGTCCATCACTTGATGTGTTTTGGACATAACGTCCATCACTTGATGCATTTTGGACCGTGTGACGTCCATCACTTGATGTGTTTTGGACCGTGTGACGTCCATCGCTTGATGCGTTTTGGACCGTGTGACGTCCATCACTTGATGTGTTTTGGACCGTGTGACGTCCATCACTTGATGTGTTTTGGACCGTGTGACATCCATCACTTGATGCGTTTTGGACTTTGTAACGTCCATCACTTGATGTGTTTTGGACCGTGTGACGTCCATCACTTGATGTGTTTTGGACATAACGTCCATCACTTGACGCGTTCTGGACCGTGTGACGTCCATCACTTGATGCGTTCTGGACCGTGTGACGTCCATCACTTGATGTGTTTTGGACGTAATGTCCATCACTTGATGCGTTCTGGACCGTGTGACGTCCATCACTTGATGTGTTTTGGACATAACGTCCATCACTTGATGCGTTCTGGACCGTGTGATGTCCATCACTTGATGTGTTTTGGACATAACGTCCATCACTTGATGTGTTCTGGACCGTGTGACGTCCATCACTTGATGTGTTTTGGACATAACGTCCATCACTTGATGCGTTCTGGACCGTGTGACGTCCATCACTTGATGCGTTCTGGACCGTGTGACGTCCATCACTTGATGTGTTTTGGACGTAATGTCCATCACTTGATGCGTTCTGGACCGTGTGATGTCCATCACTTGATGTGTTTTGGACATAACGTCCATCACTTGATGTGTTCTGCACCGTGTGACGTCCATCACTTGATGTGTTTTGGACATAACGTCCATCACTTGATGCGTTCTGGACCGTGTGACGTCCATCACTTGATGTGTATTGGACCGTGAAACGTCCATCACTTGATGTGTTCTGGACCGTGTGACGTCCATCACTTGATGTGTTTTGGACATAACGTCCACCACTTGATGTGTTTTGGACATAACGTCCATCACTTGATGTGTTCTGCACCGTGTGACGTCCATCACTTGATGTGTTTTGGACATAACGTCCATCACTTGATGCGTTCTGGACCGTGTGACGTCCATCACTTGATGTGTATTGGACCGTGAAACGTCCATCACTTGATGTGTTCTGGACCGTGTGACGTCCATCACTTGATGTGTTTTGGACGTAATGTCCATCACTTGATGCGTTCTGGACCGTGTGACGTCCATCACTTGATGTGTTTTGGACATAACGTCCATCACTTGATGCGTTTTGGACCGTGTGACGTCCATCACTTGATGTGTTTTGGACCGTGTGACGTCCATCACTTGATGCGTTTTGGACCGTGTGACGTCCATCACTTGATGCATTTTGGACCGTATGACGTCCATCACTTGATGCGTTCTGGACTGTGTGACGTCCATCACTTGATGTGTTTTGGACATAACGTCCATCACTTGATGCATTTTGGACCGTGTGACGTCCATCACTTGATGTGTTTTGGACCGTGTGACGTCCATCGCTTGATGCGTTTTGGACCGTGTGACGTCCATCACTTGATGTGTTTTGGACCGTGTGACGTCCATCACTTGATGTGTTTTGGACCGTGTGACATCCATCACTTGATGCGTTTTGGACTTTGTAACGTCCATCACTTGATGTGTTTTGGACCGTGTGACGTCCATCACTTGATGTGTTTTGGACATAACGTCCATCACTTGATGTGTTTTGGACATAACGTCCATCACTTGACGCGTTCTGGACCGTGTGACGTCCATCACTTGATGCGTTCTGGACCGTGTGACGTCCATCACTTGATGTGTTTTGGACGTAATGTCCATCACTTGATGCGTTCTGGACCGTGTGACGTCCATCACTTGATGTGTTTTGGACATAACGTCCATCACTTGATGCGTTCTGGACCGTGTGATGTCCATCACTTGATGTGTTTTGGACATAACGTCCATCACTTGATGCGTTCTGGACCGTGTGACGTCCATCACTTGATGCGTTCTGGACCGTGTGACGTCCATCACTTGATGTGTTTTGGACGTAATGTCCATCACTTGATGCGTTCTGGACCGTGTGACGTCCATCACTTGATGTGTTTTGGACATAACGTCCATCACTTGATGTGTTCTGCACCGTGTGACGTCCATCACTTGATGTGTTTTGGACATAACGTCCATCACTTGATGCGTTCTGGACCGTGTGACGTCCATCACTTGATGTGTATTGGACCGTGAAACGTCCATCACTTGATGTGTTCTGGACCGTGTGACGTCCATCACTTGATGTGTTTTGGACATAACGTCCACCACTTGATGTGTTTTGGACATAACGTCCATCACTTGATGCGTTCTGGACCGTGTGACGTCCATCACTTGATGTGTTTTGGACGTAATGTCCATCACTTGATGCGTTCTGGACCGTGTGACGTCCATCACTTGATGTGTTTTGGACATAACGTCCATCACTTGATGCGTTTTGGACCGTGTGACGTCCATCACTTGATGTGTTTTGGACCGTGTGACGTCCATCACTTGATGCGTTTTGGACCGTATGACGTCCATCACTTGATGCGTTTTGGACCGTGTGACGTCCATCACTTGATGTGTTTTGGACATAACGTCCATCACTTGATGCATTTTGGACCGTGTGACGTCCATCACTTGATGTGTTTTGGACCGTGTGACGTCCATCGCTTGATGCGTTTTGGACCGTGTGACGTCCATCACTTGATGTGTTTTGGACCGTGTGACGTCCATCACTTGATGTGTTTTGGACCGTGTGACATCCATCACTTGATGCGTTTTGGACTTTGTAACGTCCATCACTTGATGTGTTTTGGACCGTGTGACGTCCATCACTTGATGTGTTTTGGACATAACGTCCATCACTTGACGCGTTCTGGACCGTGTGACGTCCATCACTTGATGCGTTCTGGACCGTGTGACGTCCATCACTTGATGTGTTTTGGACGTAATGTCCATCACTTGATGCGTTCTGGACCGTGTGACGTCCATCACTTGATGTGTTTTGGACATAACGTCCATCACTTGATGCGTTCTGGACCGTGTGATGTCCATCACTTGATGTGTTTTGGACATAACGTCCATCACTTGATGTGTTCTGGACCGTGTGACGTCCATCACTTGATGTGTTTTGGACATAACGTCCATCACTTGATGCGTTCTGGACCGTGTGACGTCCATCACTTGATGCGTTCTGGACCGTGTGACGTCCATCACTTGATGTGTATTGGACCGTGAAACGTCCATCACTTGATGTGTTCTGGACCGTGTGACGTCCATCACTTGATGTGTTTTGGACATAACGTCCACCACTTGATGTGTTTTGGACATAACGTCCATCACTTGATGCGTTCTGGACCGTGTGACGTCCATCACTTGATGTGTTTTGGACGTAATGTCCATCACTTGATGCGTTCTGGACCGTGTGACGTCCATCACTTGATGTGTTTTGGACATAACGTCCATCACTTGATGCGTTTTGGACCGTGTGACGTCCATCACTTGATGTGTTTTGGACCGTGTGACGTCCATCACTTGATGCGTTTTGGACCGTGTGACGTCCATCACTTGATGCATTTTGGACCGTATGACGTCCATCACTTGATGCGTTCTGGACTGTGTGACGTCCATCACTTGATGTGTTTTGGACTTTGTAAAGTCCATCACTTGATGCGTTTTGGACTGTGTGACGTCCATCACTTGATGCGTTTTGGACCGTGTGACGTCCATCACTTGATGCATTTTGGACCGTGTGACGTCCATCACTTGATGCGTTTTGGACATAACGTCCATCGCTTGATGCGTTTTGGACTTTGTAACGTCCATCACTTGATGCGTTTTGGACTTTGTAACGTCCATCACTTGATGTGTTTTTTTGGACATAACGTCCATCACTTGATGCATTCTGGACCGTGTGACGTCCATCACTTGATGTGTTTTGGACGTAACGTCCATCACTTGTTGCGTTCAGGACCGTGTGACGTCCATCACTTGATGTGTTTTGGACTTTGTAACGTCCATCACTTGATGCGTTTGGACCGTGTGACGTCCATCACTTGATGCGTTTTGCACTTTGTAACGTCCATCACTTGATGTGTTTTGGACATAACGTCCATCACTTGATGCGTTCTGGACCGTGTGACGTCCATCACTTGATATGTTTTGGACCGTGTAACGTCCATCACTTGATGTGTTTTGGACCGTGTGACGTCCATCACTTGATGCGTTCTGGACCGTGTGACGTCCATCACTTGATGCATTCTGGACCGTGTGACGTCCATCACTTGATGCGTTCTGGACCGTGTGACGTCCATCACTTGATGCGTTCTGGACCGTGTGACGTCCATCACTTGATGTGTTTTGGACGTAACGTCCATCACTTGATGCGTTCAGGACCGTGTGACGTCCATCACTTGATGTGTTTTGGACATAACGTCCATCACTTGATGCGTTCTGGACCGTGTGACGTCCATCACTTGATGTGTTTTGGACCGTGTAACGTCCATCACTTGATGCGTTCTGGACCGTGTGACGTCCATCACTTGATGTTTTTTGGACATAACGTCCATCACTTGATGCGTTTTGGACTTTGTAACGTCCATCACTTGATGTGTTTTTTTGGACATAACGTCCATCACTTGATGCTTTCTGGACCGTGTGACGTCCATCACTTGATGTGTTTTGGACATAACGTCCATCACTTGATGCGTTCTGGACCGTGTGACGTCCATCACTTGATGTGTTTTGGACCGTGTGACGTCCATCACTTGATGTGTTTTGGACCGTGTAACGTCCATCACTTGATGCATTTTGGACTGTGTGACGTCCATCACTTGATGCGTTTTGGACCGTGTGACGTCCATCACTTGATGTGTTTTGGACATAACGTCCATCACTTGATGCATTTTGGACCGTGTGACGTCCATCACTTGATGTGTTTTGGACCGTGTGACGTCCATCGCTTGATGCGTTTTGGACCGTGTGACGTCCATCACTTGATGTGTTTTGGACCGTGTGACGTCCATCACTTGATGTGTTTTGGACCGTGTGACATCCATCACTTGATGTGTTTTGGACCGTGTGACGTCCATCACTTGATGTGTTTTGGACATAACGTCCATCACTTGATGCGTTCTGGACCGTGTGACGTCCATCACTTGATGCGTTCTGGACCGTGTGACGTCCATCACTTGATGTGTTTTGGACGTAATGTCCATCACTTGATGCGTTCTGGACCGTGTGACGTCCATCACTTGATGTGTTTTGGACATAACGTCCATCACTTGATGCGTTCTGGACCGTGTGATGTCCATCACTTGATGTGTTTTGGACATAACGTCCATCACTTGATGCGTTCTGGACCGTGTGACGTCCGTCACTTGATGTGGTTTGGACATAACGTCCATCACTTGATGCGTTCTGGACCGTGTGACGTCCATCACTTGATGCGTTCTGGACCGTGTGACGTCCATCACTTGATGTGTTTTGGACGTAATGTCCATCACTTGATGCGTTCTGGACCGTGTGACGTCCATCACTTGATGTGTTTTGGACATAACGTCCATCACTTGATGTGTTCTGCACCGTGTGACGTCCATCACTTGATGTGTTTTGGACATAACGTCCATCACTTGATGCGTTCTGGACCGTGTGACGTCCATCACTTGATGTGTATTGGACCGTGAAACGTCCATCGTTTGATGTGTTCTGGACCGTGTGACGTCCATCACTTGATGTGTTTTGGACATAACGTCCACCACTTGATGTGTTTTGGACATAACGTCCATCACTTGATGCGTTCTGGACCGTGTGACGTCCATCACTTGATGCGTTCTGGACCGTGTGACGTCCATCACTTGATGTGTTTTGGACGTAATGTCCATCACTTGATGCGTTCTGGACCGTGTGACGTCCATCACTTGATGTGTTTTGGACATAACGTCCATCACTTGATGCGTTTTGGACCGTGTGACGTCCATCACTTGATGTGTTTTGGACCGTGTGACGTCCATCACTTGATGCGTTTTGGACCGTGTGACGTCCATCACTTGATGCATTTTGGACCGTATGACGTCCATCACTTGATGCGTTCTGGACTGTGTGACGTCCATCACTTGATGCGTTTTGGACCGTGTGACGTCCATCACTTGATGCGTTTTGGACCGTG
>NC_079228.1:40440772-40443272 GCF_029633865.1 Lampris incognitus | reverse complement strand
ATAGATGGAGGGAGGGAAGGATGGAGGGAGGGAGGGATGGATGGATGGATGGACGGATGGATGGAGGGAGGGATGGATGGAGGGAGGGAGGGATGGATGGATGGATGTATAGATGGAGGGAGGGAGGGAGGGAGGGATGGATGGACGGATGGAGGGAGGGAGGGAGGGATGGATGGATGTATAGATGGAGGGAGGGAAGGATGGAGGGAGGGAGGGAGGGAGGGAGGGAGGGAGGGAGGGAGGGAGGGATGGATGGAGGGAGGGAGGGAGGGAGGGATGGATGGATGTATAGATGGAGGGAGGGAGGGATGGATGTATAGATGAAGGGAGGGAGGGAGGGAGGGAGGGAGGGAGGGAGGGAGGGATGGATGGATGATGGATGGAGGGAGGGAGGGAGGGAGGGATGGATGGATGGATGGATGGATGGATGGATGGATGGATGGATGGACGGAGGGAAGGATGGATGGAGGGAGGGATGGATGGATGGATGATGGATGGATGGATGGATGGATGGACGGAGGGAGGGAAGGATGGATGGAGGGAGGGATGGATGGATGGATGGATGGATGATGGATGATGGATGGATGGATGGTTCAGACTACACAGAATAACCTGACATCACAGCAAAATTCCAAAAGGTCTAAGTTGTGGGTCTGTCAGACGAGCGAGTGTTGGACCGTGTTTGGAGACGGCGGCTGGGGGGACGCCCCTCCCCCACGCCGGCGGGCTGTTTTGGAGGTGTCGTGTATTCGAGCAGGTTACCTTTGGTTTGCTCGGCTTGGCCGTGGCGTTTTTGCGGTGCAGGCAGCCTGTAGTGTAGCCAGGGATCATGGAGGACACCGGGTGTCAGGAAACAAAACAGCCGCCGTCCTTCACTTCCTGTCTCTGCCGGGCCACCACGCCGCGCTCTCTCCAAACAAGCCGACGTGCCGGAGTAGGAGGCCACTTGTGACAAGGAAATAAAGAAGAGAATAAAAGGACTGGCAGGAACATGAGGGGGACCGTTCTCCGAGGAGTTCCGGCTCCCCCCTCCTCCCCTCCCTCCCCCCCGTGCTGTGAGCAGGGGTAGTCCAGCAGGGACTCTTCACAGTGATTGGCAGGCACCTCTTGGCCTCCGCTCCTCAGTGAAAGATTATCTGGAAACCTGCAGCACAGCAAACCCTCTGATAGATAATAAATAACGTGTGTGTGTGTGTGTGTGTGTGTCTGCTCCAGATGTGTGTATTTGTGTGGCGCCACCAGTGGACTTGAAGCATATTGAAGAGAGTAACCCGGTAGGTGTCCTCGCTGGCGAGCTGTCACCGAGACACCCGTTGATTTATATTGCACTCTGGAAAGACAGCGGGGGGGGGGGGGGGTAGGAGTGCAGGGAGGAGTGACGGGACTGAGATGGAGGGATGATGGGACTATAGGAGGCTGGTTTGCATGAGGGGAGGGAGGCGTGTTGAGAGAGAGAGAGGGAGGAGTGATTGAAGAGGCCAAGTCAGAGGGACAACTCAGTGCAGTGCAAACACAAGGCGAGCAGATGAGCACAGAGGAGCCAGGTAGGCGACAGCGTGGGGCGGGGCGGGGCGGGGTGGGGCGGGGCGGGGCGACATCTTCAGGCAGGTAACAACTGGGCCTCATTCATTAAGCCTTCCTAAGTACACACTCCTTCTTCCACACCCAGGGAATTTCTTAGCTCATAAGATTGTCTGAGGGCAGCACGGTGGTGCAGGGGTTAGCGCGGTCACCTCACAGCAAGAAGGTCCTGGGTTCGAGTCCCGGGGTAGTCCAACCTTGGGGGTGGTCCCGGGTTGTCCTCTGTGTGGAGTTTGCATGTTCTCCCCGTGTCTGGGTGGGTTTCCTCCGGGGGTCCGGTTTCCTCCCACAGTCCAAAGACCTGTAGGTCAGGTGACTCACCGTACTAACTGGTCCCTAGGTGTGTGTGTGTGTGTGTGTGTGTGTGTGTGTGTGTGTGTGTGTGTGTGTGTGTGTGTGTGTGTGTGTGTGATGGCCTGGCGGCCTGTCCAGGGTGTCGCCCCACCTGCCGCCCAGTGACTGCTGGGATAGGCTCCAGCATCCCACGACCCTGAGAGCAGGATAAGCGGTGCAGATAATGGATGGATGGATGGATGGATGGATGGATGGATGGATGGATGGATCAATGGATGGATGGATGGATGGATGGCTGGATGGATGGATGGCTGGATGGATGGATGGATGACTGGCTGGATGGATGGATGGATGGATGGAGGGATGGATGGCTGGATGGAGGGATGGCTGGATGGATGGAGGGATGGCTGGATGGATGGAGGGATGGAGGGATGGCTGGATGGATGGATGGATGACTGGATGGATGGATGGATGGATGGATGGATGGATGGCTGGATGGATGGATGGCTGGAGGGATGGATGGCTGGATGGATGGATGGCTGGATGGATGGATGGATGGCTGGATGGATGACTGGATGGATGGATGGCTGGATGGAGGGATGGATGGATGGATGGATGACTGGAT
>NC_079228.1:40428272-40435772 GCF_029633865.1 Lampris incognitus | reverse complement strand
CTTTTCTTATATTTCGCCGCCAGAAGAGATTATCTGCCAGCAGTGTGATAGTTTCACATTTACACGTGGCTTCAATATTTTCTAATATACTGTGGTTTACTTGAAAGGCAGAGGCACATCAGACGATACGATAGCATATCCAGTACAGGGAAAGTACTATTATTCATGACCCCCGCCCCTTTATAATTGTCACACCATCCACCGAGACAAAGGGCACCAAGATCATTTCCTGTGCCAAGTGGTCAACAATGTGATCCTGATTTGGATAATGAACAGTGCATGAACACATGAGCAAGGCAGCTTATCAAACATGTATTGTTACAAAATAGAAAAAATATCTGTGGAAAAAAAGGCTTTTTTGATTCCAAAGATCTGACTCTTTCTTTTTTTTTCGAGATACAGTGTTGTAAGATAGATACAGTGTTGCAAGATAGATACAGTGTTGTAATATAAATACAGTGTCGCAAGATAGATACAGTGTTGCAAGATAGATACAGTGTTGTAAGATAAATACAGTGTTGCAAGATAGATACAGTGTTGTAAGATAGATACAGTGTTGTAAGAGAGATACTGTGTTGTAAGATAGATACAGTGTTGTCAGAGAGATATAGTGTTGTAAGATAGATACAGTGTTGTCAGAGAGATATAGTGTTGTAAGATAGATACAGTGTTGTAAGATAGATACAGTGTTGTAAGATAAATACAGTGTTGCAAGATAGATACAGTGTTGCAAGATAGATACAGTGTTGTAAGATAAATACAGTGTTGCAAGATAGATACAGTGTTGTAAGATAGATACAGTGTTGTAAGATAGATACAGTGTTGTCAGAGAGATATAGTGTTGTAAGATAGATACTGTGTTGTAAGATAGATACAGTGTTGTCAGAGAGATATAGTGTTGTAAGATAGATACAGTGTTGTAAGATAGATACAGTGTTGTAAGATAGATACAGTGTTGCAAGATAGATACAGTGTTGTAAGATAGATACAGTTTTGTAAGATAGATACAGTGTTGTCAGAGAGATATAGTGTTGTAAGATAGATACTGTGTTGTAAGATAGATAGTGTTGTCAGAGAGATATAGTGTTGTAAGATAGATACAGTGTTGTAAGATAGATACAGTGTTGTAAGATAGATACAGTGTTGCAAGATAGATACAGTGTTGTAAGATAGATACAGTGTTTGCAAGATAGATACAGTGTTGTAATATAATACAGTGTCGCAAGATAGATACAGTGTTGCAAGATAGATACAGTGTTGTAAGATAAATACAGTGTTGCAAGATAGATACAGTGTTGTAAGATAGATACAGTGTTGTAAGAGGGATACTGTGTTGTAAGATAGATACAGTGTTGTCAGAGAGATATAGTGTTGTAAGATAGATACTGTGTTGTAAGATAGATAGTGTTTGTCAGAGAGATATAGTGTTGTAAGATAGATACAGTGTTGTCAGAGAGATACTGTGTTGTAAGATAGATACAGTGTTGTAAGATAGATACAGTGTTGCAAGATAGATACAGTGTTGTCAGAGAGATATAGTGTTGTAAGATAGATACTGTGTTGTAAGATAGATACAGTGTTGTCAGAGAGATATAGTGTTGTAAGATAGATACAGTGTTGTAAGATAGATACAGTGTTGTAAGATAGATACAGTGTTGCAAGATAGATACAGTGTTGTAAGATAGATACAGTGTTGTAAGATAGATACAGTGTTGTCAGAGAGATATAGTGTTGTAAGATAGATACTGTGTTGTAAGATAGATAGTGTTGTCAGAGAGATATAGTGTTGTAAGATAGATACAGTGTTGTAAGATAGATACAGTGTTGTAAGATAGATACAGTGTTGCAAGATAGATACAGTGTTGTAAGATAGATACAGTGTTGTAAGATAGATACAGTGGTAAGATAGATCGTGTTGTAAGATAGATACAGTGTTGTCAGAGAGATAAGTGTTGTAAGATAGATACAGTGTTGTAGATAGATACAGTGTTGTAAGATAAATACAGTGTTGCAAGATAGATACAGTGTTGCAAGATAGATACAGTGTTGTAAGATAAATACAGTGTTGCAAGATAGATACAGTGTTGTAAGATAGATACAGTGTTGTAAGATAGATACAGTGTTGTCAGAGAGATATAGTGTTGTAAGATAGATACTGTGTTGTAAGATAGATACAGTGTTGTCAGAGAGATATAGTGTTGTAAGATAGATACAGTGTTGTAAGATAGATACAGTGTTGTAAGATAGATACAGTGTTGCAAGATAGATACAGTGTTGTAAGATAGATACAGTTTTGTAAGATAGATACAGTGTTGTCAGAGAGATATAGTGTTGTAAGATAGATACTGTGTTGTAAGATAGATAGTGTTGTCAGAGAGATATAGTGTTGTAAGATAGATACAGTGTTGTAAGATAGATACAGTGTTGTAAGATAGATACAGTGTTGCAAGATAGATACAGTGTTGTAAGATAGATACAGTGTTGTAAGATAGATACAGTGGTAAGATAGATCGTGTTGTAAGATAGATACAGTGTTGTCAGAGAGATATAGTGTTGTAAGATAGATACAGTGTTGTAAGATAGATACAGTGTTGTAAGATAAATACAGTGTTGCAAGATAGATAGTGTTGCAAGATAGATACAGTGTTGTAAGATAAATACAGTGTTGCAAGATAGATACAGTGTTGTAAGATAGATACAGTGTTGTAAGAGAGATACTGTGTTGTAAGATAGATACAGTGGAAAGATAGATCGTGTTGTAAGATAGATACAGTGTTGTCAGAGAGATATAGTGTTGTAAGATAGATACAGTGTTGTAAGATAGATACAGTGTTGCAAGATAGATACAGTGTTGTAAGATAGATACTGTGTTGTAAGATAGATACAGTGTTGTCAGAGAGATATAGTGTTGTAAGATAGATACTGTGTTGTAAGATAGATACAGTGTTGTCAGAGAGATATAGTGTTGTCAGAGAGATATAGTGTTGTAAGATAGATACAGTGTTGTCAGAGAGATACTGTGTTGTAAGATAGATACAGTGTTGTAAGATAGATACAGTGTTGCAAGATAGATACAGTGTTGTAAGATAGATACAGTGTTGTCAGAGAGATATAGTGTTGTAAGATAGATACAGTGTTGTAAGATAGATAAAGTGTTGTAAGATAGATACAGTGTTGCAAGATAGATACAGTGTTGTAAGATAGATACAGTGTTGTAAGATAGATACAGTGTTGCAAGATAGATACAGTGTTGTAAGATAAATACAGTGTTGCAAGAGAGACACTGTTGTAAGATAGATACAGTGGTAAGATGGATACAGTGTAAGATATACTATACAGTGTTGTAAGATAGATACGGTGTAAGATAGATAGTGTTGTAAGAGAGACACAGTGTTGTAAGGTAGATACAGTGGTAAGATAGATATGACGTAAGATAGATACAGTGGTAAGATAGATACAGTGTAGGATAGATAGTGTTGTAAGAGAGACACTGTGTTGTAAGGTAGATAAATTGGTAGGATAGATAGTGTTGTAAGAGAGACACAGTGTTGTAAGATGGTAAGATAGATGCAGTGTAAGATAGATACAGTGTAAGATAGATACAGTGTTGTAAGATGGTAAGATAGATACAGTGTAAGATAGATACAGTGTAAGATAGATACAGTGTTGTAAGATGGTAAGATAGATGCAGTGTAAGATAGATACAGTGTAAGATACATACAGTGTTGTCAGAGAGATACAGTGTTGTAAGAGAGACAATGTTGTAAGATAGATACAGTGTAAGATATATAGTGTTGTAAGATAGATGGTGTTTTAAGATAGATACAGTGGTGTAAGATAGATACAGTGTAAGATAGATATGACGTAAGAGAGACACAGTGTTGTAAGATGGTAAGATAGATACAGTGTAAGAGAGATACAGTGTTGTAAGAGAGATACAGTGTTGTCATTGTAATATAGACTGAAGACTTGCAAATCACACACCAAACATTTAAATCTGACAAACCTCAAATTACATGATGCAGACAAGATGTGCAAAAACCAGATACATGTATATATAGATAGATAGATAGAAACAGATAGATAGATAGATAGATAGAAACAGATAGAACAGATAGAAAGAGAAAATAGATAGATAGATAGATAGATACATAGATAGAAAGATAGAAACATACATGGGTTGTATGAAGGCAGTTACATCAAGCTGCCGACAGATGGCAGGCTTTAGCCAGAACAGTCGTATGCAGCGGCACGCCCGTACACAGTAGGGCCAGCGTACACACACACACACACACACACACACACACACACACACACACACACACACACACGCAGAGACACACACACACACACACGGTAGGGCCAGTACAAGACTTCCTCAGAGGACAGCAGGTTTTTGGCGACTCCTCTGTGATTAATGGCTGATTGAAGGTGATGCCAACATGGGGGGAGGGGGGGCGTGCAGTACACAGCGTTAATGAGGTGATAATGAAGAGATGGGCGGCCACATCCTCCGCCCAGCAGACTGGCGGAGGGGACATGGGTTGTGTGGTGTTCCTCAGTGGCATGGAGAGATGGTTGCAGCAGGGTGTAGCTCTGCCATTATGAGGAAAGACGTGGTTGTGTGATGTTGCGGCGTGTTGGCAGCGTCCACTCTCAGGTCTGGATTTCCGAGGGCTTCGGATTGGCACATGCTGATGTGGCTCCGCTTAAACCACATGTGTGTAGTTGTTGTGAACCAGCTGAAGCTGGCACGGCGCTGACCTGTTGGGCAGAACCATGCACCTTATTCACGGAGGCAGTTGTTGGAGAAGGCGCGCCGGACCATACTATGTTGGTTTAACACGTGGGGGTGATTAAGGATATCAAATTAACCCCATTAGTTGTTCCTGAGCAAATGAAATACCCCTGTAAGCCCGCCGACTTCAATACTTCCTCACTATTCTAAAGCAGAGCAGCACATCTCCTCACATAGCACCCCTCTGACCGCTGTTCCACTACTTCCGGTCTACCTCACATTCACACAAGTAGCAACAACACACTCCTGCTATGCCCACGTGTGTAGCCTATCCGCCTTATCCCTCGCCGCCGCCATGCTGTAACGTGCACGGAGAAGGAGACCCGGTGGCCCCTCCTGGCCAACGGGCCGGGCCCTGTAGTCGAGCGGTTAGCGATGTGTCCCGCGGTGCGGGAGCCACGGGTTCGCGTCCCGGCTGCGGCGGTTCCTGTGGTTGCGCCCCCCCCCGAACTCGCTACAGTACCTTGCGTGAATTACTGTCGTCCTAGTCAGTGAGCCGGAACCGGCGTTTTCCATGGTAACGGCACGCTAAGCGTCCTTCTTGGAGCGATTAGTAAACGAGCGAATGACGCGGGAACGGGACGTCACGCAGCTCAAGAAGGGTGAGAGAAGGACGCCCTCGCCGTGCGTAACAGACGGCTGGGAGAAGCGGCCTCGTATCGCGCACGGCGGCGTTTTTGGTCGTCTTGTTGAGTCCGTTGCCGGTTCCGGGGGGGGGTGCCTGCAGAATAACAAGCCTGCCCAGTTCGAGCGGGCTCGGTTGTGAATGCGAGAAAGCAAGACGTTGGCTCGCTTGTTTTCCCTGTCGGCGGATTGTCAGCGCGGCGGCTCCTCTCTGCTCCCCCTCAGCCCGACCACCGAGCCGAGCTCTGCTCCCCCTCAGCCCGACCACCGAGCCGAGCTCTGCCCCCCCTCAGCCCGACCACCGAGCCGAGCTCTGCCCCCCCCTCAGCCCGACCACCGAGCCGAGCTCTGCTCCCCCTTCAGCCCGACCACCGAGCCGAGCTCTGCCCCCCCTCAGCCCGACCACCGAGCCGAGCTCTGCTTCCCCTCAGCCCGACCACCGAGCCGAGCTCTGCCCCCCCCTCAGCCCGACCACCGAGCCGAGCTCTGCTCCCCCTTCAGCCCGACCACCGAGCCGAGCTCTGCTTCCCCTCAGCCCGACCACCGAGCCGAGCTCTGCCCCCCCTCAGCCCGACCACCGAGCCGAGCTCTGCTCCCCCTTCAGCCCGACCACCGAGCCGAGCTCTGCACGAGTGCGCAGCGCAGCGCAGTCAACTCACGCTGCTGCTGCGCTGCGGCTGACACACGAGCGCCACATGGATGCAGCGTGTCCTGCAGAGCGTAATCTGATTTCATGTCATCCAATCAGGCTGCCCCCCCCAACCCCCCCCACCTCCCCCTCCACGCAAACACACTTCATACCCGCACAGAGCGCGGCCGTGTCGCTATGGGATACGTATTCCACAGGGAATGCAACATTTGGCGTTACGACTCCAACACCCCCCCCCACCCCCCCACCCCTTATGATCATGTAGGCTTTTTTGTTCGTTTGGACCGCTCTCACGCGGAATTTACACGCACGCACGCACGCACGCGCGTTCAGGTACCGCGCTCGCTCGCGCGCACACACACACACACAACACACACACACAGACATACACACACACAGACACACGCAGACACACACACATACACAGAGACACACACACGCACTCGGGAGTGTGTCGGTGAGATTTGCGGTGACGCCCCCCCTCCTCCTCCTCCTCCCCCGGTCAGCCTCCGCGCCTTCACAGCGAAGCTCCTCCGCGCGGCGACGCCAGACCCGCCTCGCGGCTCCGCTTACTAAACCGAGACCGTCGGAAGCGCGCGGCCGCTCACACGCCTCACCTCCGTGCGCCGCGTGCCCGCTCCGCGCTGGGAGGGGTTGGCTGTCTCTCTTCTGGGTTCCTCGTGCGTGTTTGAACGTCTCCGCGTCGTTATCGAGACTCCCTGTCGCGAGTACGAGACTTCCAGGAAGCGGCGGCGTGTCGGGGCAGAACGCAGAGCTCACCACTGGGCTGACCCCCCCCCCCACACACACACACAGACACACACACAGACACACACACACCCCGGGACCGCGGTCCGAGAAGTTTGCGTGTGCCTCATGATAAGGAATATACCGGCGACGGCGACGGCGGTGTCCTTGGCGGGCGGCGTGGCTGGATTTGTGTCCTCCTCCTTCTCCGTGTCCGGCTCGTCCAGCGGGAGAGACATGGCGACAGGCTCGTCCCTGAGGAGCAGCTGGCTGGTGGCGGCCGCGGTGCTGCTCACGACACCAGGTAAGACGGGCCACGACGTGGGTCTGCCGTGTGTGCAGCACAGGCTTCAGCGCGAGGGTGGCTGGCACGTCCTCCGTCCGGGGCTGGCTCGCGGACTCTCGCGCGGAGCAGCCCCGGCGTGCGTGGCGGCCCCGGCGGGGCGCGCGTTGGTCACAAACACGAACGGCAACTTTGACCCGGGTCGGCGTCGCCGTGGGCCGCGCGAGGGTCGACGTTGCTCCGTGCGCGTCTTGTCTTGTCTTGCCCCCCCCCCCCCCCAGACCGACTCGTCTCGCGAGTGTCTCCGCTTCCGGGTGTGCTTACACCGGGACGACAGGTGAGCCCGTTCGCGGGAGACGTCTGATCTTCCGGTACAGGCTCGCTCGTTGTCTCACGCGC